>NW_026095912.1:7623156-7774293 GCF_023614345.1 Adelges cooleyi | reverse complement strand
TTTATATAATTTGGATGTCATCTTATCTACCGATTTAACGATTAATATCTAAATAAGAACAATTTGTGCTAAAGCCTACCGCGACCTTGGGTATATCAATGCGTACCTGTCAATTGTTTAAAGATGTGCACTGTCTAACAGCGCTTTTAGATTTAGTACAATTGGGTCTAGAATTTGGGGCGGTAGTGTTGTTTTTTATTTTATCACGATATCGTCCAGACTGAGATAGGGCGCTTTTGCTTTGCTTTCCCTCCCAGCCCGACATAATTTATTCAAAAAATAAATTGATATTAACAAAAGATCGGTTCCTCGCGATGGGCGGTCTCACAAAATTTTACTTGCGCCGCATGGACATTTTTTTTTTATCCTTGGACTAATTTTTTAAGAAGGGACAAACACCGGTAGTTTTTGTCGCTCCCTCTCAGCCAGGGCGGTAGCGTGTTAGGCTGGTCTAATAGACAACGTAGAACTAATTGAAATATTAAAAAATATATATATATAGAACGCTGCAATTTTAAGTTGAAAAATATATAAATTTTGTTGGGTGTTCTTCTCGATTTTGAAAGAGACGGGGTTAACTTTTTGAACTTATTGGCCCGATAAGATATCGTTAATACAGTTTAAAAAGTCATCGTTAGTCTAATATAATAGCATAAATCACAGTCTAAGAATAATGTTTGTTTGATACACTGTGTGCCACCACCAACAAATTATAATTGCTTAAACGTTATGGAAACCGTAAATATGTTTTTACCCTTTGCTATCCTGTAAAATTGTTATTTTAGGGGACTTTCTGTGGCTGGTTATAGTTTTGAGGCCGAGCCCGTATGTCGTATGTCCCGGGCTGGTTCGCTTCGTGTTGTAGGTTTGTGTTAATTACAATTAAGTAATGAATAATGCGTACACGGCGTTACGTATGTAAGATATATATTTATAGTATCATATTATAGAACGTTTTCCAATTTCGGACAATGCTATTTATTCTTCGGTAAATTAACTTCAAAGCTGGTAGGCGGTTTTGAAGGCAGTCATCGCAAACATGAGGGCCAGTCCGGCGGCCGGGGCGACTGCAGCCACTCCGCTCTTGCCGTTGCACTTGTCCGTGGTGCATGTCGTGCAGCCTTCCCCCTTGGCGTCCGGATACTTGACCTTGTCCACGCAATCGTCTTTACTGTCCGTTTCCTTGCATCCGCGCTCCACGGACTCTGCGTACAGCATATAACGGTGTAAAGTGAAGCCAGTATTAGGTCTATAATATATTGTGTATGAACTCACTGTCGACGGTCACTTTGAAGCAAAAGTAAGTTTTATCTTCGAGCACCGCCCGTTTCAAATTGGTCGCTGTGTGAGCTACGGTCCATCTCTTGTGCCTCAAAGATCCTGGTGCTACTGTTGTTACATCTGGGCCGGGTGCAACAGTAGTAGTGTCGTTTGAGGGATTTTTGCCGCACTCCTCGGTGGGCGTCGCGTCTGTTATCTTGTCGTCTGCGCAATCCGGTTCTGTCCAGCTACACTTGTAGCAGGTCAACCCGTCACTGACTGTGCGAATAAATGTGCGGATTGTTATCGCGATTTATACTTCATGACTGTTGCTGGATATTTGATTATTATATACTTACCGGGAGCGAAAGTGATTAACACGGCGACGGCGGCCAGCACGGATACGATAGCGCACTTGTACATTTTATTGGTTAATGGAAGGCGTTTTTTCTTCGGGTCGACGGCTCGGACTCTTTGAAAGTGATAGGTCAAAACGAAAAACCGCTAAGTACAAACAAACTTGTAAACGGCGTTGGCGTTTTGTTGCGGATTGTCGTGGCCTCACAGGTGAACTTCAGTCAGTCGATTGCTAACAAATAACTAAACCGCTAGACGTAGTACCTACTGGTCAACAAATTCGCCAGGTTATTATTGGCCAGCAGATATTGTTGACTTTGACGACGGGATTTTTTTCATAACTATGTCCAAAGACTCGTTAAATTTTCATCTGTTCCGCTCATTTCCGTCAATGATTTAATATATACAAATAGATATGACCTAATATTGAAATCAAAAAAGTACACAACCTACCCTGTTATAAAATAATATATAAATCAAAATACCATCAAACAACGTTAACAGATTGTCAAAAATCATACAACTACTTTGGTCTTTCGCCCGGCATTAGGGCTAGCCGGGTTTATTACAACTTACAAGAAAATCTCTTATTAGGTATATAATCTCATACCTTTTAAGTTCTATGGGTATATAAACCATACACCAATGGCGAAATAGAATTTTACAGTAACTCGGTTAAAGACTACAATAGAACAAAACTCAAGAAAAACGCTTTATCTAAACTTTTGAAATTGGGAAAAAATTCACCATCCTTATCAATGCAATACTTCAATATGTGTTTTTAGGTTTATTGTGGTTTTCTTAATAAATAAAAGTTTGGTTTCCTACTTTTAGAACTACAATTGAACCATTCGATTCTTATCTAACCTAACGGCCGTCTGGTGTTGACCGCGGACATTATTACATATTTTTTTAATTTTATATTTGCACTGACGCTTTAATTGAATCAATGTAATAGTATAAAGTATGTGTTTTAAATTTAAATTTCATCACAAAGAAATTATAAATAATTATTAATTCATAGCCTGTGTACATCGAATTATTTAATTTAAATATATTGTTGGCTTATACTCGTTCAGTTTTAAATTTGATTTTAAACTCTACGAAAAAAACCATAAGCGCCCGGTTTCATAAAAAATGCCATCTAAACATATGGTAATATTATGTTGGTAAAGCATTTTAATTAATAAGTAATTCATTTTGTAGTTACTTATTTAATAAAAAATAATAATTTTTTGTAAACGAAAAAAATATTAAAAAAAACTTTAATTTTAGCCCGTACCCCACAAGGGTTGAAGTTTAAATGGGATTTACATAGGATCGACACTTATGCATAAATCAATGCATAACTTCTCTCCTACTCCTTAATTTGAGCTGAAGTTTTGATTGTTTTTATAGCTTACAGTCTGCAGAACACGTACAACTTACCCAAAAGTTCACACCTGTCAAAATTGCTAGTGAAAAATAGGTGTTTTTGGTACATTAAAGTTATCAGAAGAATGTAAATATTACATATATTTTTTTTGAAATCTTATTTTTATTGTACTCTGAAACTTTTTAGAGGGCGTTGAGTCTAATATTTGAAAATCGACTTTTTGAGGATCAAAAGTATATATATATACTGGGCATTCTGAATCAAACGCGGCCATCGACCTGACCTCCTCAACATTTTTCGAAACTTTTTTTATAAACTTCTTTTGGTCTAATATAAGACCAATATAATTTTTTTGAAATAATTATTACTCATATTTACCCCTAAAATATAGGTATTTTTGATGAAAAATCGATTTCGACCAGTTTTAAAATTCTGAAATTTTTATCATACTTAGGTATTTCACATTATAACTATTAGCGTTGTTAGACCCAAAATAATATAATACTACAAAAAAAAATAATAATTTAAAAAAAAAACATAACTAATTAACAAAACGGATTTTATTAAAACACAAACAAAAAAAAAAAAACATTTGAATACAACATCAAATACTTTTTACTGTTAAAAAAATTGTAAACAAAACTTTTAATCAATATTACTAAAGAAAATTAAACTTACGTACTAGTTAAATGCCTTTTAAAATTATAGAAGTAGGAGAAAACCAAACATAAATTTGAATATGAAGTATAATATTTAAAATAATTACTAAGCAGAATAATGAGATGATATTATACAATTTATATTGTGTTAAGTAAGCGTTTTCAAATAGCATTAGAAAAAACTATACATAGTGACAAAAAAATTGTTTAATACAATTTGACTTATACGTAAAGCTACTACTAAGTACAATGTTTAAAAATTATTTTAAACCTATATAAGCCTATTTATAGCTAAAAAATAATAGATTCTGTGACAAAATTAAATAGGATGTCATAAGTACATAATTTTTACATATTTACACGTTGTACTACAAAACTGTGATTTTATTATTAATACATTTGAGGTAATTTTTGATGACCCTTATATTGTATATGTCAAATATTACTAATTCTGAATGAGTATTTTGTATTTTACTTATTTTATATTCTCATACAATAATCTTATTTGCCAGTATAGAAAAACATAGGTCATACACTATTGAAATATACATGACTACATATGATTATTTTATACTAATCAAAATAAAATATACACTTAAGATAGATTGTCTTAAAAGTCAAATAAATTAATCTATTGTCTTTTAGAAATAACTATCACAAATAAAATCATAATTAATCTTTGGGGGATTCGTTTGAAAAAAATCTAATCATATAAAATAATAAATATATTGTCTTAAATGAATATGTAGTTCCTTGTTATTTAATATTGTTTAGGAATGATTTAAAATTATTAAGAAATGAGTATGTTTATGACACACTCGACATAAGATAAAATATCAACTATTATTTTATATCGAACTAGTTACATACAATTTAGATTCTTTATAGACAACAATTTTATACTATTAAACCCACTACAAAGAGAGATCAATAAAAAAAGAAAAAGAATAATAATTTTAATAATATGTAAGTATATAATATATACTTATAAGTATATATTTAAAATATGTTATATATTCTTATTGAGAAGTTATTCAGATTCATTTTGGCTCCCGAGGACAAGAGATTTAGTTTTAAATGAAAATTTTAATTTCAAAATAAAGCTTTTGAGAAAAAAGTTATTTAAATTATAATTTTTAACATATAATAGGATTAAGTACACTATAAGTCATATTAATATGGGGAAGGTGATAGGCGAGTGGTAACAGTTGTTAAATTTAAACTAAATTATCACAAAACAAAAACTATTGCAAATTAATAAAATTTGAAAAGTCAATATTATAATAAATAAATACATTTGGTCGTTGATCAGCACCAACTTTGTGCTCGAGTAGTAATTCACTGACGTTATAATCAATATGCTAAGTACAAATCACTTTATTATCGTTTTTGTTATTGATAAAACATCTTAATATTAAGTTATTTTGATCGACTTGATTAGAAAATTAAGTGTTGTTAAATAATCAATGACACAATCGTTATGCTCCACATTTGGTTCAGTTAAATAAAATTAAATAATACTGATAAAGTCTTATAATAGATTTAATACTCTTATCATAACAATAGTCGATCACTGTTGGGCGTTCCTTCTATGTCTTGGACCACCGCTATTATGTCTATTTGCGTTTGATGAATAATATCCTCTCTGATTAAGCATATTCAGTACAAGTGTAGAGCCGAGCGCTAATCTGGTACCAGCCGATTGTCCCCGATCCGGTAGTTTAATCAGCAAAGTAGTTACCGCTGCATTGGAATTACTTGTAGGCTCAATGGCCAAAGGTCTGATATCACCTAATCTGGTCGACTGACTGGCGTCTGGTTGTTGGGCTGCGTTAAAAAGAACAGCTACAAAGGCAAATGGTCTTTTAGCCATGTGCAACATTTCCACAACTTGTTGCCTGCGAGCTCTTCGCAAATCGGCTGCCTGTAATGAGTAAATGTTGATTAGTGTAAATTGTAAAATGATATGAACAAACAATGTAAACATATTTACTAAAAACAATAGGGTAGACATATTTTACCTGTTTAGCTTTCCATCCGACAACGCAAACGGCAAGGAACAAAAAGAAACACGAGAAAAATACCGAAAAAAATACAAAGAGATCAATATGAAGTTGGTCTTGTCTAAAAAATACTGTTCCATACGTCGGGACGGGCACAACATGAGCCGCTTGCACTGGGAGCGACGAGATAGCTAACAAGGCTATATAATATCTGGTAGATGATAAATCGTGCTTGTCATGTGGAAGTGTAATGATTAACCTGACGAAAGAAAAATCAATTAATCATGTGAAACCACATGGAAAAAAACAATTATATTTACCTGTTGTTAACGTTTTTAACAATCAACAATGAAATGCTCTTTTTCATTGTTACGTATGTGGATAGGCCTTTAGTTTTATGTTCTTGATATGTAAATAAATGTTTTGAATTTTTTGATGAGTTATATCCTTCTTCATTAATTCTTTCGAAAGTTTCCATTTCACTTAACCATTCAAATCTAAAAACATTTGATTATTTATTAGTTACGATAATTAAGAAACAAGTCTTTAAAAATTACTATAGAAATCTACATTGTAACATATGAAATATTCTATTACCTTGGGTCAAAGTCAAAAACATTTTTATGTAAACTTGTATTTTTAGTAATTATAAATATATCTTCATGTGATGTCAAGAAAAAATCAACAGCTCCTTGTGTTATATCAACAGTAATTCGTATGTCAACATTCATAAACCGAGGTTGGACAACAAAGAATGACTAAAACCAATTTATATTATATTATAAGCTATTAGCAATTAATATAAAATAAGTACTGATTTGGTGATACATTTATACAACTAAATAATAAAATAAAAATGAAAATAAAAATACCGTTTGCCCAGGGTAAAGAGGATTAGGTTTCATTTTGCATTCTTCGAGCAGTTTTGCATCAAGACAAAATCGGAAGTCTACGTTCATCTGCTTATAGCATTGATGGCCATCTGTTGGTGTTCCCATGTATGAGTCTTTACACTTGGAACACTGATGCATCCAGCATAATTGCACATTGTTTTTAATCGTTCGATGATGTGCTACTCCACTGGATTGACAGTTAGTATCACTTTCGGTATTGTTTTGACAATCACACTTTTCACCGGTAACTGGATCACAAGTGCTTCCATGTCCGTGACATTCACAAGGTCTAAAATAAATGCAATATAAAAAACCCATTTAAACTTAGGAATAAGAATTTCAATTAAAAAATATCCTTTACTTTTAATACTGACCAATTTACGTGAAATATAATACTGAATTGTTTTTACTTACCTACACGGATCTCGTTCATCAGACGATCCTCTAAAATGACCCAGCAGACAACCTGAACACCTAGGACCTGTTGTGTTATCCATGCAGTTAATACAATATGCATCAGCTAGTGGCCCATCATTTTGTATTAAACCGTTGTTCTGATTGTTAATATAACCCATTGAATCAAATGGATCCGATTCAATTTTTTCTACACAAACTCGAGAGTGTCCATTACAATATTCTGAACACGGTACACATTGGCCATGATCAATTGGATTTCCTACGTACAACGGTTTACATCGTTGGCATTGTGGTCCTTGGGTGTTGTTTTGGCAGCTCAAACATTCAGTGAGACGGTCAGGACCAGCACAGTTGGAATGTCCATTGCATTCACACTGTATAGTACAATTAGAACCGACATAACCAAAGCCACACTGGCAGACATCTGGTTTTACACATTCGCCTCTTACACAACCTACATTTAAATAGAGAAAAATTGAGATTAGCAAATTGTTTTATTTATTTATTTATTATAATCAATAATACCTTGAGAACATATTGGTACACACTGAGAGTTGATATCCGATTGATAACCTTTGCCACAAACACAACGAAACCCTTCGGCCTGATCCACACATTCTTCACTTTCTTTGTCACAACTATGATGGCCGTTTTCACACTCATTCTCGGGTGGACACGATATATAATACCACGCTACTGAACCATTTGGATTTGTATCGAGATCCAACAACACTACATCCGTGGAAGTTGACAGTCTATCATCTACACGAATATCAAAATCTTGAAATTCTAAACTCCGATAAGGGGCCATGGCAGGTTCATTATGCATTTGATTAAGTAATTCTTGACACGAATGATTAGGTCCTGAAGCTGGACTGGACATGTAGCCTTCTGTGCATATTCCCTATTATAAATTATAAAAAAGTGTTATTTGATTTTATTATTGGTACAATTTAAACAAATAACTGAAACGCACCAGTCCTGTTATGTTGGATTGACTTAACGCACACCAGCCACAATGTGTATGGCGCAGACAAGTTGAACACTGAGTGTAACTGGAACAAGGCTGGGGACAACGATCAACGTTACCACCACCCAAGACAAGACCACACACTCCACCAGCACAATACAATGGTTGATAGCTCGGAGATACGCATTCGTTTAATGTTATTGACCATCGACACTCGTGCCATCCTCCTTCGCCACCCTGCCAAAATAATCACAATTAATTATGCAATGTATTGACTTAGAAACAAATTGTTTTACTTGAGAAGATAAACAGGTTTCACAAGATTTGTGGGCAGAACAACGATCTGGGCATATTGATGAATTTTTTATTTTTATATTTGATCGTTGGTTGAGATCTTGACTGTTACAGCTCCAGTCGTATAACGATTCTCCAGTTAAAAGCGTACCAAACTCAGATTTACCTATTTTTCTGAAAACATTAAATAAATCAATAATCCACACAGTGATTTGACACTTTTGTAAACATATATTTACCGAGACCACAAACAATTGTCTTGTTGATGGCACTTTTCACAGTCTGTTGCCATACACTGAATATTAGGGCACATTTCTACTTTTGTCACTGTATTACATTGATTATCACAACCCAAAGGATCTTTGACACATTTTCCTTTCACACCACAATTTCCACACCACGTACACACCTAAAAAAATGATGATAATTAACTTTATTCAAGACGGATATACCTATTATTTGATTATACATACGTTTGTTTTTTCTAAATAACTGTTTGGCCAAGTAGCTAAACAATCAGTACAAGAGGTATATTGCTCACATGCACGGCTCCATATCCAATTTGCATTACAAACCACACCGTTATTTGTTCGTGATGAACCATTGGACGAAACGCAAGGGTTGTAACCAGGACCGAGATGAGTAAAACAGTAACTGACATTTGTTCCAATCAATTCGCAAAACGAACATCCAATGAATGATCTAAACAACAAAAAATAATTGTATATCTAATTATATAAAGAGACCAACAACTGTTAACAACACGGCCTTAAAGATTTTGACAGAGTGTGAACTCACAAGCAGCTAAGTGCTAACAATCAAAATTCTAATAATTAAATAGCTAATAAGAAATCAATTAATGAAAATTGTTATAAATAATTTTATTCGTAATGTAGACAAAAATTATTATGTAGTTTAAAAGAACTATTTAATTATAACATATTTTTAATTTAAATTCATAGTTTTTATTTAAAATCGTTTAACGAGTATGATCCCAGTAGAAAACGAAATGTCAATATTTTAAAAACAGTTTTTAATATTTTGTAATCATTTTTTGGACAAATATTTCATGTTTTACAAACATTGGCCACAAAATGTTGTTAAAATATTCAAATAATATTGTATATTTTTAACTATTTTAACTACTTGTCGAGTAATTTGTATTTGTAATATTTTAATTGTTAAAAATGGAATCATATTATTATTACCTGCATTTGTCTCGTTTTCCTGACCAAAGATTACATAAGTCGTAAGGTAATTGTATTCGTGTGACACGTGATTGAATATCGCCGGCAAATCCCCCGAGAATATACATTGAATTTGTGTCAATATCCAATGTCATGGCGTGAGCGTGGGTCAGAGGTGGAGGTAAACCGATTATGTATATATCTAAGCCATTTAGAAAAATCCGAAAATCACAACTGATAATTTAAAAACTTTCATAATGAATAATAGTAAACTGGGTTTTACCTGGTGTTAGCAAGCGTATCCATTGATTACACGCATACGAGTATGCTATAAGAGTGTCATTTGTACTGGGTGGATCTGTACGGCCTCCGAAAACAAACATATATTCATCTGTAGTTACAGCAGAATGTAAAAATCGTCCTCTTGGCTAAAACCATAAGATATATTGAATGACTACGATGGATTAACTTTTATATAATGATCAACAAAACTAATCATATACATATTTATTAAATGCAACAGTTATTAATTCCTCTTAACACATTTTTTTGTACGCCATGTATGAATTTTTTAGTTTTAGGTTGTTAATTGAATACCTAGTTTATATCTTGTAGATATTACACTGATTTAAAAATATACTCACCAAACTATTTTTTGGAGGGTTATAATCCTTAAAATTAGGCAAAACTGACCATACTTGTTGTTCATAGTTAAATACAAATAATTTATCGGTCATTACAGTTTGGTTGACAGAGTATATGTAACCACCAAATACATATAAGCTATCAGTTGGTCCATGATAAACCGCACTATGTCCATAAATTCCTTTAAAAAATGATGTGTTTTATATTATTATGATTGATTACTAAATCAAATACTAAAGATTTATTATTATTTCAAATATTATCCATACCAGCTGGTCCATAGCCTCTCATTTTACACTGTTTCCAAGATTCTAACTGAAGGTCGTACTCCCAAACATCTTCAAGGAAACCGTAATCAGGACTAAATCCTCCTATTAATATAAGGCTTTCCTTGTCCCCAACTGATCTTAATGTTAATGTATGTCCAGCCAGAGGGGGTGGATCATTATTTGTCTAAAATAGTTTAATAAATTATAATCTTAATGCATGACAAATATTTTAATTACAAAACGACTTCTTAAAAATTTTAGGTTTAGTTTATACAATTGTAAATATTTTAACATAATTTAACTAGAATGTCTTTATTCTTATAATAATAATACCTGTTATTATTTATAGTTTGGATAAAATATAAATTGTATTTAATCGATTCAAACGTTCTAAAATTATTTACTTGTATTCTGATCCATCGCTGATCTTTCAAACTGAATTTCCAGAAATCAAATAAAATCTTCATTGAATATTTTATTGACCTGCCAAAAGTGGTTTGAATTTGTGTAAGTCCGCCAAAAACGAATATTTCTCTTCTAGAATGCACAATTTCGGCAGCATGAAAATATCTACCATTAGGCATATGGGCATCATTAGTACCATCCACAGTGACCTACAGCACATATAACATAGGACAATAAAATATTTTTTAGACAAAATTGTTTGTTAACGTTTCAATTACCTGCATCCAAGAATTATTTTTAGAATCGAACAAACGGATATCATTAAGAGGACCATGTGACAATGAATAACCTCCAAACAGCCACAGCTGACCTCGTCTGGTCGCAACAACTGAATGGCCAAAACGAGGTAATGTTTGGCGCAAATGGTCCAGGTTCTCCGATACGTGAGCAGAATTAAACAGATCTGTAAATATAAGAGGTTGTCGCAAATAATTAGTCACTGGTACTAATATCGAACAATCTTCTCCTTCATAGTTGCTCTCGCAGATACATCGACCGTACTCCTAAAAGAGAAATACATAATATTCATTATAACAAAAATTATAAATAAAAAAAAAGTAATTTAAACCAATTTAATTAATTATTGTATTTTATTTAGTGGCTTCTCACATGATCACACATTCCATGTCCTTTGTCATGATTGCAATTATTTGGGCAGATCAAATCTTGACAGAAAACACCAGTACTTCCTTCATGGCATGCGCAACGGTTTTCAATGCAAACACGATTTGAAGGACAGTTTTCTGGACAACTAAACACCACATATGTGGCATTAAATCCTTCAGTTGGTTCAGACTGTTTGTAGTAAACCGTCATAACACCTAGATTAACATTTAACAGTTTGTGTAAATAGTAAAATTTAACATAAAAGTTATCAGTAACACTATAGTCTTCTTACCAGTTATGCCTTCAATGGTTAAAGGATATTGTGAATCTCTAGTACAAAACACGCCAAGAGAGTGGGCTGGATGTGTTCTTGACATGGAAACAAAATTAGGAAGTCCATCATAAACGTACACACTGTTCATGCCACATGGGACATTTATGTCACTATCTATTGTCAATTGAATTACATAGGAGCCACTAAAAATGTATACGAGTGAGTTTCTATTAAATTGTAATAACTATTAACATTCAAAATATATTAATATATTTACATGGCAGTCGAATTATTTTGCATATTTTCTGGATCTATAATCCATAGGCATTCTTTTGATGGCGGACCTTCTAGTCGTGTTTCCCAAGCGCTGACTTCCACAGATTTAGAACCAAATCCTTGAGGTCCCATTCCCGATAAAATACCTCTGGCCATACATTGGTAATAACAAACATTTCCATTTCTATAAAAAAATATGATTTTCATTTTTTGATAATTTGATTTTTTTGTCATTGTCAATCAGTAATATTGATGCCTGTTTTATACAGAATGTTTAAAGATAAAATAGTCAGTAATGTGGGGTCAGTGTATAGAAAGGATGAAACGTATTAAGACGAAGTGAGCATATTATAGCATCAGGAATTTTATAACTGAAAGTAATAAAATCACTATCAAGTAAATGATTCAATGCAAAACTGGAGATGGTAAAAATGATTAAATATAAAAATTAAAATGTAACTTTTGTAAAATGTCATTAACATTTTAACTAAAGAAAACATTTTAATCTATTTAAAAATGTTAACTATTCAACTGAAAAAATGATTAAAATTGTAAAAAACATACAAAAATACTAATAAAGTAAAGCGAAAACTATAACAATGTAATACATACAATTTAAAAAAAAAAAAAAATTATTTGTAATAGTGGTTTTAGTTTTTTCGGTTTTTCTTTTATATAAATACATTGATTAAGATTTTTTGAAAAAATCGTTTATGTTGTAAGCCACTCTAGGTTTACCAACAGTCTAATTTTCAGACTTTAAGATCTTAAGTAAAAAGCGAAACTAAAAATAAGTTTTTTCTATTTAAAGGGAATGAGTTAATGATATTTCTTGATACTAGTGGTATTTTATTTAAAGAACACACCATTAAAATTTGGAAGATTTTGGTTTTTTTTAAAAATATATAGCGTTCTGTAGTGACCCATATGAAATGTTTTGGAAATTTCGTGACGGATAGGCAATATAAAACACATACGTGCGAAGGTCCGAGAACATTCCATATATCGGACAGGAGCATTATCTAGATAATTCTAGATACACCGGTGTGTACCGATACCGCGCCATTCGTCAATTTACTCATTCGTTCTATCGTGAATTTAGTACAGTGCACGAAGTGTATCTCACATGTAAATAATTTAGTAGTTTATTTGTAACTTATTAAGTGTAAATAGATTCCATTTTCATTTCTAATTTAATTAATTGTTTTAACTTTATTATTATAATAACCAAAACACTAAAGTACTATAATTTTTAAGTTGAAAATGTGAATATTTTCTCAATTATACAATTATGGAGTAAACTTTTTAAATTTTTGTCCCAATAATGTACCTAGGATAAACAATTTCTAACTGATAGACTTTTACACGAAGCAATTGATCTAGTGGTTGAAAAATTAGTGGGGGTATAGATAAATAAAAACAAAAACTAAAATCATATTATTGTGAAACCTAACTGTCTTGGCTCCGCATCAAAGCTTAAATATATAAAAGAATAAATGTCAAATAGAATTTAATAATTTAACAAGTACTGGATTGTGGTTCAAATTAAATTGGCATTTCATGTTAAAAACCTACTTTGGATCTCCGAAAAATCCTTTTTTACAAGTTTGACAATTGTCCCCTTCAGTATAATGTTTACAATAACATTTCCCAGTTATAGAATCACAAATTCCAAGTTGTTCGTCTCCGTGTTCATTACAGTCACATTTATGACATCCTTCAACTGAAGTAGCATTACCATAGCTTCCAGCCCTAAAATAAATAATAATAATAATAAATAAATGGCCCTAAAATGTTGATAACATAAATTTTGCTCTGCTTCCATACTTACTTGCAGTGTTCGCAGAACAATCCTGTGGTCCAATCTTGACACTGATCACATATCCCAGGCTGTTTATAGCACGTGGAATGATTATTACAACCGCAGTTAATTGCACAGTCAGGCCCAGTCCACCCGAGATCGCATTTACAAGTATACTCTGGAGCGCCAATGCAATAACCGTTCACACATTTATGGTAGCAGCTGTAAATTTTTGCCCATAAAAACTAATGTAACATTTTTAGTTTTAAGGTCTTACGTTTTAGTACAAGAATGTTTTCCGTCCCCAATAAAACCTCTTTTACATTGACAGCTATATGATCCTTGAGTATTAGTACATTTTGCTTCTTTGTGACAGTCATGTAGTCCAAGTCCACATTCATCAACATCAGGGCATTGTGCGTATGCCCAACTACTGTCTTCTTCGTATGTACTGTTACTCATTACATAAGAACACTTCTCTATAAAAAATTTCATTCAGTTAAATGTTATTTATTAACTTAAAAAAAAACAACTCTACAAAAAAAAAAAAAAGAATTTACCTATTAATGGGTTACTGAAATCTCCTTCAGTACAAACTCCCTGAATTGGATTATTGTCATCGTAACACCAGCCACAGCCTAAAGTTTGTAAACAGTCAGAGCAATTGGTATTTTTTTCACATGACGTACATGTAGATATAGGTTTTTCAACTTCTATTTGTCCTGTTTCAGTATAGTGAACGCTACGATCAATCCATTCTCGGCAACGTCCAAACTGATATTCTGATGTGTATTCAGCAAAGTGAAAACATTCCTAAATTATGGTTTCATTAAAAATAGTTTAATTTTTTACATCATATTTGTAGCAATATATTTACATTTGTTGCGCGACACCAAACACATCGATCATTATCTAAGCAATCAAAACATGAACGCCTCTCTGAACACTGACTGGGACATGATTCTACGGAGACTACACCTTCAGACAACCTAAATAATTTATTAAACGTTTTAACTTGTTAAGCAATTGTTTATAATAAAATTTGTAAATTTTTAAAGCATTATTTTTGTCTTGCACAATAGTTCGATTAACGTAAAATGTATTGTTCTTTAACATGAAGTATTGATAACTTCATATTTTTGGTTTTAAAAAAAAATGTTGAGTTAGTTCCATGTAAATAAACATTTTAAGTAATCCATCTAGAACTAGGTCAGTAAATTTTATATAAATAAATAAACATAATTATTATAACATAAGCACCTTCCACGACGTTCACATTTAGCTTCTTGGCTCCACCATTCACAATAACCATTTTGTACGCAGTCCAAACAATTAACATGATTTGAACAATTTGGGCACATCTGAGGAGATATGACTAAATACTTCCAATCATTAACGTCATTATCATTGTGGCAAAATTCAGAATCTGTTTGGTTTCTTGTGGTACAAACTGATTTTAGATCACACCAAGCACAATTAGCGTCGCTAACACATATGAGGCAGTTTTTGTAGTCGGCACAAGTTGAACTATCTCTACTATGGTATGGTTCTAAATATTCTATTGTAAAGGGCTATTTGAAACATTAATAATAATATAAATATATATTTTTTTTTTCTAATAAAACAAATAAAATAATAATAAAACATTTGTAATAACCTTGGAGTTATTGTGTCCTTTGTTATGCTGTAGTTCCACGAGAGCAGCACCAGTATTTATAGTAAAAGATACATTCTTGTAAGCTGACAAATCTAATAAATATCTTTCTGGAGCATGAAATGGTTGATCATCAGTGGACCAAGATGATAACGGTAAGCACTGCCAGTTGTCAGTTTTCTGTGTTTTGTTAATTTCCTAAAATTTAAACAATACAATTTTGTTAAATATTTTAAAAAAGTTTTTTTTTTAATTAATCAAAACTTCTATGGGTTGTATGCCTGACAAATAATAAGTGCTTTAACCAGTGGCGAGGCGTGGGTCTTTAGATAGGGGAGACATTAAATAAAAATTGTGTTAAGTGACTTGACAGGGGGACTGCGCCCCCTTGGACCCCCTGTCTGTTTTATTTTATCTATACTGTAAAAAATGTTCAAAAACTAGAAACTAAATGGCATAAATGTCAATTAACAACACAACGATTGTCAAAAACTGCGGCGTACGTTGATAACTGATACCGAAACAATATGAATGGCGAGACATGTCTTATAACGCATAGTAACCCCCCATCATTTTCCAATACCCCCTGCATATCGTGCCCGGCAGAAGAGACAAGTTTGAAATTGTCTCATTTATTTTTATACTACATCAGGATAGACCTTGCGGCCGGCAGCGCGAGCAGTAGTCGGCGTCCACAACTACTCTATTTCAAGAATACTATTACAAATATTTTTACATTAAAATTAGCAAAAAATTATTTTATATGCATATAATAGAACCATATTATTTGTCCGTATTTTAAGTGGGTAGACATTGTCTCTTTGTCTCCTATGACACTTTGCTATTGGCTTTAACTATTTGCAGATTTGAAATCCAGTGACCACTTAAAAACATTTTAATTCACTTACTGGTTGATACATATAAGGAGATGTCATAATTAGGCTAGTAGTTGTATATCGTGAGCATAACTGCAATTGGTCTTTATGGTTATCCCAAATTTGAGGAAACCGTAGAAATCCAGAAAGTCGCACAACCATTGTGCCACCGATCGCTATTTCAGTACGCAAAATTGGTATGTGAGATGAAACATCAATTACACTAGTATTTACAATAGACACCTAAACAATTGTTTATATAAAAATAAAAACATTTTTAAAAAAGATAGTACAGTTAGGATATAGTTAGGATGGGAAGGTCACAGGTCTATAGAAATTATTATAACTGAAAGTGAATTATAAATAAATCACGTACTAGGTCTGGGTGTGAATAATTAGCGGGATGCAGATATTTGAAAAATGTCAATCCTAATCTTCTATCAAGTGATCTACAGTCATCTGGATTAGCCACTTCTGCACCACCGCTATTATACATACTGTTATGTAGGCCACATACTTCATAATTATCTGTATAGAAAAAATACAAGTTAAAATTTGTTAAAGAATATGGATCTCCAATTTTTTTTTTTTCATTAATCATTGTAACATAACAATGTAACATTACCATTTTTATGATGACAGCGGCCGTCTTGAATACACCAAACACATCGACCCAACTGCATAATATGAGCAATTGAAGTAGTAGATTGATTGTTGTTGTTATTAGGACTACTTTCACCATGGATTAAACACGAATGACAATCAGTCAATGCCTGGCAAATACCAGGGCATCGAGTTGTTTGTAAATTTGTTGTGCAATTTATTCCGCCGTGACGTCCATAACAGGTGTCGTCAGATGAACACCATCCACATTCAGGGTTAGCAGTGCATTCTTGAAGACCTTTATGTCTAATTTAAAAAAATCAAATTATATTTTTAATTTATCTTTTATTTGTATAATTATAGATAGTAGGTATTTGATGAAGTTTATAAAAAATAAAAGGAAATGATAGCGATTTGGTCATATTACCTTGAACACATAAGTTCTAAATGGTATGAATCATTGCCAGTTGGAACTAATGTAGGTGGCAAAACAAATGCTAACAAATCAGAAACAATATTTCCTCGATAACCACCAACTAGGATTAGAGTGTTTCCATTACGAACATCTGCTGCATGACCAAATGCTCCATTTATTTTTTTATGTGTAAAATCTATAATAAAAAAATTGAGTTACATAAAACTATTTATTAACAAAAATATTATCAATCGACCTTTGACTGTAGTACCAAGCACATCTCGACTAAGCCACGTATGACAGCCAAGATGATATAAATAAATTTCATTGTCATAACAAATTTCTTCTTTAGAATGATGATGTGTGTAACCGCCAAAAACAACAATGTAATTTCCTGAATATAATATTGTTAATAAAAATGTAATAACCAAAGTATTTTTTGTACTTTTTTCTAAGCATGCTCCATTATTTATGTTTTACACAAAACTAATGTAACTAGATACATATAATATAAATGGTATGATTCTCACCCATTATGTTAGCTGAATGAAAAGCCCGTTCAGTTGGAACATTTGACAAAGGGAATTTTATTTCAGACCAATGTTTCAATGGTATATTAAAAATAAACATGCAATCACTAAGTTTTGAATACCATGATGTACTTGTTACAATGCCACCATAAATTATTAGAGATTGTGTCCGAACGTCATAAACTGTAGAATGTGCTGCTACTCGGTAATTTAATTCTTTACCACCTCTCGGTTTCACCTCTTTCCATTGCTCCTTTTCATTATCTAAAACATAAAGTATTAACTTATGAATGTGTTGAAGCTCTCACAGATTGAAATATCACGTGGATGACTTTCAAATATATCCGTATCAATAGTTGTTAGCCGACATTTTGGACTCTTTGCATATAGTTCTCATATACCATGGCAGTAGAACAGTCGTGACTAGCACAGCCCTGAAGATGGACTCTGCAAAGAATCCGAAACGTCAGCTAACAACTATTGACACGGTTATATCTGAAAGTCATCAACGTGATGTAATAACAATTATTGATTATTTTCAACTTTTTGTAGTATTTTGATAGTACATTAACTTTAGTTTAACTAAAGGTTAAAACACTTTAACATTTATTTACAGATATTTCAATTACTGAATAAAATATTGCATATTCATTATTTATCTATTTACCTGTATTTATGCTTATGGTGAATATTTTCGATGAAAAATAACCTTTACTGTTACTACCGCCAACTAGGTAAACACTATTTGTATGTTCTACAAAGGTTAATGTGTGCCTAGTAAGAGCAGGAGGTTGCAAGATAGAGTTTTGTGCTCGCAAAGACCATACTTTTGAATGTACGTTGTAAAACCATAATTCTCCAGAAAGAAGACCATTTTTTAGTTTTCCACCATACATGAGGAATCCTCCAGGATACCTTGAAATTAATTAGAATTGTTTTATAAATTATCAACTATGAGAAATTACAAATTGTATTACTAACTTTGTTGCTGCGTGGCCAAAACGAGAGGCAGGAATTCGTTTATGTTTAATCTCGTTTGCTAGGTACTCATCTTTTTCTCGAGAACTTAATTCATTAGGAGAGTATCGAATATTCTACAATAAGAAAAGATAAAATTGAATCATTAATTTAGGAATAGGAGTACATATTATCATAAAATAAATAATTCGAACTTAACTACCTCATTTTGATGTTCAAGAAATGTTGAGTCGTCAGCGAGTGAAACAAAAATATCATGCAATACAGCTGACCATGGTTTATTTTGTTTTTGTTCAACAACATCACTAGTTTTATTATCGGTAGACAGATATTTTAATTTGTTTGTCCCACTTTTGGTTTCTCCTAACTTTGCAGTCATCAATGTATTTATAGTAGCAGACCCAATTGAATTTACTGATGTATGCAAAGGATCTATGCATGTAATAAAATTAATAAAATTAAGTTTTTTTCTTTAATTGAGAGCGACAACAGAAGTGATAAATATTTTATAAGATTACCTATGACATTGTCGTTGTGGTCATACCACATAGAAGTGTTGAAATGGAAGACGACAAGATCACCAAGAATGTTATTTAAATTATAACCACCAAAAACATATAAAGAATCAGTCTCAGAAATATATACTGCGGAATGAGCAACTCTTGGATGTATACCGCCTTGGTACAAATCATGCCATCTGAAAAAAAAGTAATAGATTTGAATTTGTATTCTTCAAAAAAACTTTAAAAATAAATTATTTTATTTTACCTGTTTCCGGTTGAATCGGTACTGTTCAATGTACAACCCATTCCTGAATAACTGTGGCGGCAGTGACATCGCCCTTGTTTGCATACTCCTCTGTGAGGTTCACCACATTTATCAGGACAGAGTTCTGTACCACAGTCAGGTCCACCCCATTCGTTGTCACAAACGCAGAAGTTGCGAAGACAAAATCCATGACTTGAACAATTTCTGGGACAATCAGAAACATAGTAGGATGCTTCAAAGCCTTCTAAAGCATAATTGGTGTCGCTAAATAATAATATTAACATCTGAAACATTGATTAACAAAAGAAATTAGTTTGTTTTAAATATTTTTAAATGTGTATCAAAATTGAATTAACAATTTTAATATGAAAAATTATTTCAAAATAGTAAGTTTATAGTTTTACTTACAAAACCTGATGAGGCCAAGACTGACTGTGGTTGGTTTTTTCCACTAAAACTTCCCAGAAGTGGCGAATTGAATGAATCTCCATCGTAAATAAATACATAATCATAAGAGCATTCTGTACTTAAAGATTTAAACTCCAATGTGATAAATTGATTTGTACTGTTTGCTAAAAATTCAAAATAACAAAATGTCAAAAACTTAATTACTTTATAACATTATGGTGGACTCAACATTTTTTACTTTACGCATTTTAGAGACATTTAAAAAAACAAAAAGAATTCTACAATCTATGAAAGTTATAAAAATTGTATAATGCATAATAATTTTATAATTATCAAATAAACAACTAAAACGTGTTAACAAAGGTGATTTTGTTGAAATAACAATAATTAGTAATTTTAACACCTAGTTGACAGGTATCTGTGAAGAATACTACACTTTTACTGTTACCTTTTATGAGCCATTCGCAATGTGTGTTTTTTGAGTAGTTTGTTCCTGGAGGTCCATGCGTAATGGTGCCACTAGCCTGAGAAAGAATAGCTCTAGACTTGTCACAAGGTGCATCGATAGACCGTGTTACCCCGAGTATGTTAACAAACAACAGTAATATTATGCAAAACATGGCAAGCATTTCCCGATGTTATTTAACATACTGCATCTTTTACTAAGTAGCCTATTCTTAAATTACGGTTTATGGTTTAACCATTGCAAATGGACACAATGTTGACCTAAAAAGATATTTGTTCCATTACCAATGTAAAACTGACTAAACGTATATTTGTATAGATTCCCATACCTACATAGCACAGCGAACGTTCCGAACTAACGGAGAAGTACAAGTAATAGATGCAAGAGATGTCACTATTATTTTTCGAAAGGAAGAAAACACATTTTCACAATAATTTGAATTATTAATTTTGATCATTTCATCTTTGTATTTTGTACTTCTGTTTTTGTTAATTTTGTATTTGATTACCTTATCAGTTATCAGTATCAATATATTATCACCGATACTGCCAAACACATGATTAATAATAAAGTGGTTGTTCGTGGCCTGCGGGTGGCCACTGGCCATTGGGCAATGAATAATGTTGCTAAGCTAATGTTGTTATATATTTAAGCCATGGTAGCTTGTTAAAATTATTAAGTTTTATAGGGATGGAGTAAGGAAATTATCCTACGACCTACGTTGCGTTAGTAATTATTTGCAGACATCTTATAACTATTAAATTCTTATAGGCATTAGGTTAGTTAATTATACTATATTACCAGGGCCGGATTAAGGGGGGGGGGCAGGGGGCCACGTCTCCGGGGCCCATAGTTTTTCAAGTGACAATTTATGTATACATATTCTTTTTTAGTTGTAGGGGGCCCACAACAAAATATCGGCCCCTGTTGAGGTTTTAATCCGGGCTTGTATATTATGGACTAGGGGTAAAAACAAAGCAGTTGTCATCGAGCACAAAGTCCAACACGGTCTCAATGTTATCTTATTTGTATAATCTGTTGCAATTAAAAATTCATTCACATTGGCGCAAATTCAAACGTGTATCAATTTTGTTGGGTGTGATGCCCAACATAATGGTAGGGACCACAAACATATTTGGAAAAAAACATTCTAGCCACGAGTTTAAAAATACTTATTTTACTACAACTGTATTTGTAGATATGCGTCTCAATAAAAAATAATAAATACATTTTTTTAAGCCAGGGGGTGTCATATAATATATATCTGTATATATTATTATATATATATGTGATTGTTATAAACATATATTATTCTCGCGTCATAAGGTTCTAATTCCCACCGAAATGGCGGAAAGTGGCTGCTTCAATCTTCTCTATTGATGAACAGTTAGCAATCTAGTTTATTATATATATCTATGGTTATCAATTATATCACCGACCGCCGTGATAACAAATGCTCGTGCGTGGGGACTTGTGTTTTTCATTATCATGTGGTCGGCACCTCAACAAACAGCCGACCAAATCTTCTTTTACCGATGTATACTCTACTAGGAGTTAACAGGTTTAAGTTGAGTAGTTTATAGCTTCAATCTACTATTCTACGGCAGGCCACATAATGTTTTGGCACTCGCTCGGCGCCGTCGCTTTGCTCCGCTAACTAAAAATATAGGTTTGCTGGCTACAGTCTAGGAGGAGGTCACAGTTTTAAAGATAAGTCAAATTATTTGTGTTGTAAAACATGATAATTATCGCAAACATAAATCAAAATGAATCATACGAGGAACATGCTGAAGATGGCACATAAGTCCAATATTTGAGAAACTTGGCCCATAATATCTACTTATAACTGTAAATTACATTATACAAAAACACAAAATAATTTATAAGTGGTATCAGAATAGAGTTTTCTTGTTATTCTTTTTGAAAAATGTCTATACCTATATTCCCGCGCACGCGCATATGTTATCACGGCGGTCGGTGATATAATTGATACCCGACTGGTCGAGGATATAGACAAAGTGTTTAATATAATATTACATTTTATTTAAAATAATAAGGGATATTTAAATTACCTATCTACCGTCATGTTTATGATCTAATCAAAGGTTTTTTAAAAATTTTTTAAGTTTTACGTATTAATGTAATTACATTTTATAAATATATTAAAAGTAGTACAAATGTACAAAACACTGTACAAATTTCACAGTTTAGATATTAAAATTATAAATATTCAAATGCTTCTCAAAAAATATTGTTCAACGGTCAATTATATTCAAGGACAATCTCCAGAAAACAAAATAAGAGAATATTTTTATTTCATTGATCATCAGGGAATGGTAAATTTGGTTTTGTCTACAATTTTGTAAATATGTATTTATTAAGTTATTTGATGAAATATTTGGTTTTATGTCATTAATGTCATTCAATGACATTCTATAGAAAACGCTTGCCACTGGAGTTTTATTACTCACTGGGTGGTTTCTCACTTACCTCCACTCGTAATATGACCAAAAATCTTGGTATAATTATGGACCAGGAATTGAGTTTTCATACCTATATCAAAGCATCTTGTTTTTAAGACTCTAAAGACTTTTGGTTTTCTAAAAAGGATTTGTAGAGAAATCAAGAGGGTAGCTCTGCTAAAAGCTCTATACTGTGTGTTTGTTAGATCGACTTTGGGGTTTGCTGCAGTTATTTGGGATCCATTTTGCATATTTATTTGTATTAAGTATTACAAATAGAAGTACAATTACAAATACTACTGATATTATTCATTAATAAATAGTGTGAACTTGTAATAAAATTTGGCATATTTCATGGATTTAACTATTATTAATAGCTTTTTCAAAATATTTTGCATTTTCTAATGTTTTTAAAAAATACTTACAATATTACGATAGGTATATAATTACAATTTTATTTTATACACAATGTTTTATTAACTTAATTGATTGAACTACAATGTTCATTTTAAACTTTTATAAAATGGCAGTTTTATTATTTTTTTCAGCTCTTTTTGGATGACAGTAAAATGAAAAATTTTACATCAGCATATAAAGGTATGCAAATTATATTTTAAATACAAATTATGCACTCTGAATATGGAAGTATTTTAATAATTATTAATTTTTCATTTGCATGTTTCAAGAAATTGATTTTATAGTATTTTTCTTCAAGCGTCTTCGACGAAATACCATCAGCCGTTACAATGAACACTTTCCTTGGCTTTCATTGTGTGGTAGAGAACGCAATTATGTTCGATGTGATGATTATCCAGTTGTGTTTACTCATATAATCGAAGATGAAAGTGGCCTTTTATTCTGTCACAACCACGCAGGTTCTAAATTGACAGTACCATTTCAACCTAACAAACTCTGGATGAATGTAGAAAATGGTCGCGTCTATCATCCGGCAAGTGAAAAATACGGTTCAGTGGGACTAGTATCATCAAAGGCTGCTATAGAATTAAGTAAAAAGTTTTTGTATGCAAAAAAGGATCAGTATATGCCAACTCATTTTGTTTGGAATGATGTAAAACATGTTCTTGATCAAGACTGGTTTAAGAGTTTAAAATTAAAAACAAACTGAGTGTGGACAAATTTGTTGCATTTATAAGATAGTGAAAATGTATCGTTGAAAATGTAGTTTCGTTAATTTTATTAATAATGTTTTAATTATAATGTTATCAGTTATGTGAGATGTTGTATGATTTATTATTCCCAGAAAAATGTTCTTATTAAACTTTGATAATTATTAGTAATTACACCAATTATCTATATTATATAATGATTGGCTATTTTTAAAAATTGTGGTCAAGGATGAGCCTAAATAAAAGTGTCAATTGAAGAAAAACACATAACGTTAGGTATATTAAAAAAAAAAAAAAAAAAATAGACTAGAGTCTAGTACTCAAAATCAAGTTATATGGAGAAAATATAAAATCACATTAAAGAAAACCCTTCGATGCGAATGTGTGGAGACTGGACCCTACTCTGGTAATTTCTTACTGTACTGGTTTAAACTATACTTGGTTTGTACTATACTGATGTAGACTCATGATATAATATACAACATTAATGTAGTAATTAATATATGTTCCCATTAATGAAGGCGGTTGACGGAGATCCGTTTAGCGGATCGCACGTCAAATTAAAAAAATAAGGGACAAAGGTCAATAATAAAAATAAATATAAAACTTAACACAATTATTTGTCCGTGGTACTGGGCGTAAGCCCGTTTATTAATGTTCTCTACTAACCGATAAAAAAAAACATATATATTATTGTGAGATGGGACTATGTGGGACAAAGAGGCGGAAGTGTGATTCCGCAGGCGAGATGAAAACCGAACAGACCGGGGGCAGTCGGCGACAGCCGTTAGTCGGTCCGTTCCGAGTGGACGGACTTTGATCCTGGTCGCACAGGTGGGGCGATGTTCGTCCACCAGTTATCGCATGTAGAAGCGGAGGGCGGCGAGACCAAAACGACACGGTCGTTGACAAAGTCAGCGGTACCGTGTCACAGTGGCCCAGTATCCATCGTAATATTCTTTAAAAAAATATATGTAGCTTATTTTATATATATATATATATATATGCGATATTTGATTGCTTTAATTTAAAAAATCAGACGCCCTTATAGTGAAAACCGCTTCATTTGTAAATATTATCCATTTCAGCTAATTTTATATCAACTATTTGACGAATTAATAGGAGGCCACGGCAATGACACGAGGGGATCATCAACACTAGTCATTAATTCATCTAAACAAGAGGTATTTACTAGTTGACTTAACAATAAGAGTTTTTTAAATAAGTACTACCATAACGTATTATTATACAGGTTTTACACCGTCAAATATAAAAAGATTATTATTTGAATATGTTTAAGCTTTCGCTGGTTAAAATATCCCGTGGATAACTTTCAGATATTGTGTTAATAGCTGTTGTTAGCCGATGTTCGGTCTTTGCACAGAGTCCGAAACGTCGGCTAACAACTATATTGACACAGATATTTCTGAATCATTATTATTTGTTTTTAAATTAATATCTGTAGGTAGAAAAAACTATTATAAATAAAACTATACAATGCGAATCTGTAGATAGCAGTATTCTTATTGTGTTCTCTTAGAATCTGCATCCAAACATTTCTTTGTCATTCGAAGCGCATGATTGAAACAAACCTAAATAATAAATTCAAAATAGTTTAATTCTCTATAATAAGTTACTTTTGGCCAGATAATAAACACTACAATTTTAGCCAGAAACTTGATTGTACATAATTTTTTAATCTCCTTGGCTTATGCTGTAACTGGAAGCTCCATGTAATTTTTTTTTAAAATTATAATTCCACAACTAATCTAAATTTATTCGGTACACCAACGAAACATGAAAATGCTCTTTCATGGTTGCAGACTCGGCTGAAAAACTTTTTTTCAATCCGTTCTTAATCATAAACGAAGATGATATCTCGTTGTTTGCCGTGATTCGACTGCTGTATCATGTTAATTAGTTAAGTGGAATATTAAAATCTTTATAGAGTTTTTATTCTATTTAATCCTGTAATTTTTAAACTTTTTGTCGGTTTCCTTTTTTGAAAATTTGACATATTATTGTTTCATTCTAGTGATATATTTTCCCTTGTCCAATAGTTCAGCTGTACTTTTATTTTCTCCTGGTGACTTAATATTTTTTTAGAATCTAAATCGCGTACTGTTCTTCTTCTAAGTTAAGATTTGATAATCCCAATTCTAGTGTATAATATATGGTATCTTCTTGTTTATCTACTTCCGTTGTTGAATTTATTTTAAAGAAGTTATCAAAGTGCTGTAACGGTCACATTTAGCCGCCCGTTACCACTCGCCTCCAAATATGCATTATTAGCAGTTTACCCCGATTAGCATGTATTGCGATATACGCCTGTATATCTTGGTGGAAGTTAGTATTTTAGTAGAAAATAAAACACAACAATAATATGTTTAACACAATACTATTAAATATAAAAACACACACAGTATAGAGAATAATATATATATACAACGTACGTTTCAATTATAACAGCAGCCGTAATAGAATGGTAAATCCAACACCTTAATACTATGTCTTATATACGATACAATCTAGGTTACAGACGTAATTGGTCCTTGTATAAAACAACTTAAATATTACTCATGATTTCTTCAGTGTACACATATACTACCATATAAGGTTATATAATATTTATTACTTATATTCCATGACCCAGATAAACAATATTAATTATATTCAATAGCATGTAAGCCATTATAGACAACAGACACAAGGGACAATGCCAGGGGCACCGATGCTCAGTTAGTTGACATACTACCATCTTCGGACCACGACCTAATTATTCTAAAGCCATTAACTATTATTTCACGTTACATTACTATTTTATATTTCTTTTAACTTTACCCGTACTCGTGTGTCCGTTCAACTCCACCATTACCTGGACTAACTACAGAGAACGCTTTAGGATCCAGGTAGAGGTGTAATATATATGTACATAGCTTTACTTATTTAATAAACCTGTTTTCGTTTTGTTGCACACTTGAGAGTTAGGTTATTTAGAGTTAGGTTACGATCGCCTGTTAAGCTCCTCAGGCGATATAGCAAGTATACAAAGGAGATTTTAGGGATATTGAAGTGTAGATACGGCCTAGCCATCCGTCCCGTCTTCGGGTCCACTAATTTAACCCTATCGACTGTCGTTTCGGCCTAGCCTAGCCAACTAGCTAAGCAGACACGTTACAATTTGGTCGAGGCGCCGATTTTCGTTAGTCTTACCTCAGGGAGGGACCCCAATATTTTTAAGGAAATAGACGACGGACACGACCCCATATAATTGTACCCGCTATTTTCGATTTAACTCTCAGGTTGTAGTAAAGTACATTTTTTTTACAGTATACTATCTGATATACTTATTAGAACTGTATTCTAATAACTATTTCTGTGGATTCTGTTATTTCACATGTTTTTTTAGTTTAAAATGCTTTATTTATCTACAAAATATAAACAATCGAATTGTTGATTTTTTAGTTACACCTCTGCTAATACCAATTCAAGCAGCAGCAGTAGAAAAAGAAATAGATGCATTATCAAAGGACGGTAAAGATAAAAGCCAAATTGAATCATCATTGTATAAATCAAGCACTTAGTTCTTAAAGAGCAGTGGAATCAAATGGACGCATTATAGCTTGGAAGTAAGAGCGCTGACGCATTCTAGTAAAGCTAAATTATTATTTTATAAACTAAATATGTCTGTTGAATCACAAGTGTCCGAAGGTATAAAACTAGCGTAATTTAAAGGAAGTAGTTTAAACATATTGAATATAATATTATAGATCCTCAAAATCGCGTCCAAATTCACCCTTTTATGTCCATCGAACAAAATACACTAAGTTGTGATGATAATTTCAACTGCTACAAAAATTATCTTGACTGGTTAGAAGATCAAATGAAAATCGAACTACAGTTGGGGTCAAAAAATGTATTGCCCTTTTCACCAAACTTCATACATGCAACGGGTAAGTATAAGTTAACTGCAATTGTGAAATTAGCACGGACGCTATAATTTAGGGAAGAAGATATTAATATTAATAAATATAAACAATTAATGATATCATTGCAAATAGTTCATATAGGCCTGCAGACAATTTTTATGCTACTTTTACAAACTCATACTAAACATAATATTTTTTTTTTTTAGTTATTGTGAATTACACTAATAAAAGTGTTAATTACATTTTGCATCATCCTAAAGAAAATATAAAACCATATCATTTTAGATTGTAAAATATTTTTGGTTCTTTTGCATTTCATCTCACCGAAAAAGTATAACAGTTAATAATATGTTCTAAATATTTTTTACCTTCGTCAGCTTAAAGCTAATTTATTTGGTATTCATAATATAAAATCTGAAGACGCGATGTGTTTTCATAAAAAAAAGGCGAGGAATTCAAAGGTGTTATGAACAGAAGTGTGTACATTTTCATACATATTCAACAATGTGTTATATGATGACCACGTCATCAATATAGGTTACGTGTTTTTTAAATAAATGGGGGCAGTGCTTCCGGCGACTTGAGACTGATGACCAAACGATTAAATTAACAATAACGCTTAATTTCAAATTGTAAAACAATATTAAAGACAATTAAATTCAATGATATTTCGTCAGTCAACTTTACCGTAGCCATATGTCATCAGTCAAGAGTACTTGGTTGTCGCTGTCCGTCTACAAGGTTTAAGTTCGAGAGTTCGTTCATTAACACCTAGTAGTCTATCCTCTTTCCTCGTGCACTTGTCTTGCGACTCGTTCGCACAGTGCACATTCCTTTCTTTAAGTACCCGTGTCTTGCGATTCGTTCGCACCTCGTACTTTATCCTTCCTTCATCTCTCCAAGTATTCGTGTCTTGCGATTCGTTCGCACCGTGTTTGCTTACATTTCCTTAGGTACTCGTGTCTTGCGATTCGTTCGAACCTTGTACCTATCCTTTCTCTATCTCTAATTATTTTTAATCCAGTGTAAACAACGGCTCTTCGACATCCGCGAAGAACCCGAACAGCAATCCGTTATACTCTAGTGCTCTGGCAAGTACCAGTGTTCAACCAGCGTGTATACATCCAGAGTACAGAGTCACTCTATCACCATTATTTTTGTCTTACGACAAATGTGGTCCACTTGAAGTTAAAGAATTAGGATTATTTAGTCACAACTGTCCTGGACAATAAAAAATAATACCGTCGTTAGATGTTCGCTAAGCTTTGATCGATACAGGTAGATTTAAAATAGTAGAACATTGTATCTCAACTAGAAGACATTCAAGCTTAAACTGTGATGGAGATTTTGGTGTGATAAAACGTAGTTTAAGCAAAATTTACCAAATCTATACCATACAAGAATATCTCAAATTAATAATACAGTCTAGTAATAAGAACAACTTAAAATTTAACTTATAACTATATTAACATTAATTTTGAAGAATAAACAAAAAAAATTCGGTTTATCGTGAAAAAAAGTATCATTCAATGAGTCATTTCTTCACTGCTCGTACTCCGTTTATAAAAAAAGGCTAGTAACAACTATCAAAAATATAAAGAGCATCAAGAAATATAATTTCTGGTTTACGACAACTGACAACAGGCAATAATTATAATTACATGCTTTACTTTAACTCACTAACACGTACCGTAATCTTGCAAAATAATTTAACCTACTTCTCGTAGATGGCTGAAACTTAGCACATACACTCATCTCGGATGACAATACAATATCCTGTAATAATATTGGGACTCAGACATTCTGGTCGCCCTACACAGGGTCATATGTGGGGTCATTTCACTAAAATTCCATGTTTTTTCAAATCTTCCAAAATTAATGAATGAAATTAGTTATATATTCACATTATTTAAAATTGTAGTTAATTTTCGGTTGTTTTCAAAGTAGTTGACGTTTAAAAAAAATGTGCTACAATTGATTGGTAAATTGTACTATGTTAGTAAATAAAATGTTTCTTTTAAATTTAATTGGGAAATGTAAAAAATTGCATAAATAATAATTATAATTTGTTTTTGACATAAGTAGGTATACAACGTTTTAATGGACATAAATAATTGTTGATTAAATAAAAACCTAATTATTTATAACAATAATTACAATTTAATAAACACTAGTTTATTTTATCAACGAAATAAAATAAAATATGTATCATCGTTACTAAAAGTGTAAACATGTAAAAATGATTAAAATAAAAAAACCTTTCTCTCGTGTGATTTATGATAACTATATGAATTGCAAACTCTTTAAAGTTAATTATTTAAACATAATTCATTATAAGTTAAATTAAACAAATTTTTTTTTAAGAAATCATTGAAGCTTGAGTGGGTCTTCAGTGCTTCGATGTTGCTCGCACCGCGCTCTCCTGTAGACCTAAGTCCACAGCCCTGAATATGGAACGTGCAAGTGTTCCGAAACGTTGGCCAACTAGTCAAGACATCCAAGTGGGACTGCTTGCATGTATTGATTCTACTTTTATAAATGTAAAAACTTTAAATTTTATCATTAATAAGAATAATTATAAATTTTATTCAATATTACTTATAATATTAATACAACACCTAGATTAAGGTTAATAATTAGAAATAAAAAATAAAATACAAGTTACACGTCCTCATAATAATATAACATTCTGTGTATTGAAACATTAAACTACTCGTAAGCATAAAATATACAAAAATACAGTAATTAAATCAGTTTAAAAAAGTGTAAAATATGTTACCATTTATAATAACAATAGTATTAATAAGCTTTCTCATCAGTTAAATAATAGGTAATATTATTATTTTGTTTATAGGTGACGTTTATCGGTTTGATAAAGCTTGTATAATTGGACATTATCGGTGACGTCAAGTTGATTAGGGGAAAACGAATGGCCTTCTACTAGAAACACGTTTGTTTTTTCTGCATACCTTATCCAATTCATTATACGGGGTGATTCATTTGGTCAATACACTCATTTTCTCTTAAAAATCAAAAAAATTGCAATTTTGTAGTTTTACTTTTTAAAACAATATTATTTTTGTAATTTTACAATATTAGACAATATTCAAATTCAAATCATTATGCCTTTATTATTTATATCATACAATTTAAAAAGAATACACAGTGTACGTTGGTATTAATATTTAATACCGGGTGATTGGTTAACTATGGGCCAGTCAATAACTTAGAAGCTATTGGACTTTTTTTAATTTTTTTTTTTATAAGCTTATAATTATTAGTTGGGACAAATTTAATATATTTTTTTTAATTAAAACTCCGTCCCTTATATATTAAAATCTTATAAACTTGAGTTTTTTTTAAATAGTAACGCACATATTTGATTAACTTTTTAAATTAAAAATAATTTGCTGAATATTTTGACTGGTCGATAGCCAGTTTTGGATAAGAACGAAAAAAAGGAAAACCTGCATTACTTGTACCAAATAATAAAAACAACACTTTCCGTAGAAATTTCTGAATTTAAAATCGAAGATCCTATAGAAATAATTAAATTTCCTGGACTTTTTGCAATATTTTTGTTGAAATTAACGAAGTAAAACATAATGCAATACACGCATGACAATGTTACAGACAAAGTTGAGTAAAAATATCATTTTTATTTCGGTTTATAGTCTAAAATATTAATGATAGCATACTTTAACAAATTATAAAAGCAAATTCTCTTGATTTCTATAATGTTTTAAAAATAAAAAAATGTTTGACTAAAGATTGTTACAATAAAATATATTCAGAATTTGTATCATATACCAAATAACAAATAATAGGGGAAAGCATCAATAAAACTAGCTCATTTATAGTAATTTGAAATGTTCATTATTTTTTTGGTTATTGATTGCCGAAAATCATTCTACGCTATTAAAAAATCGTAATGCATTAGCTATAAAAAGTGTCTAAATACAATACCACAAAACTATTATATTGTAGGCTTCCTCTTCATAATAATAACTGATACTCATATTACTTGTTATACCTATGTATATGAAAAGATTTACAACATTCATGTTGGGTTTTGGGGTAGATAGTAAATTCCAAATAAATATATTTTGTGAAACAAAAAATGTAAAGTCATCTTAAAAAAGACTACTTGATATGAATTTAATTCTCATTAACCTTTTCAGGGTAGTAGCAGTAAAATTTGCGACAAAAATAACGATAATTTGGTCGAACTTCTTGAGTATTATGATGAAGTAACAAGTGCACATTTAGCCTACATTAAAAAAAATCAAATTCAAGTTAAAAATTATAAAAGCAATAACCCATTAAAATGTTTTCTTTTTTGTATATATATTTTGTTACATATTTTATAAAATATACTTATATATTTGGTTTATTTATATTATTTATACATTTTCAATTTGATTTGTATAGGAAGCAGAATTTTATTTATATTATAAAAAAAGATGGCAACTAAGAAAAATAAATATAGGTAAAAGCCATATTTTTAGTAGATAAAAAATTGTATAATTTTGTCTACTTAATATGTACACAATATATAAAACTAAAATTATTTTAGCTAATATTTTTGTTTACAAAAATAGATAAAAAAAAATATAAATATACTAATTACGGGCCATAATATTGTGTACAGGTTTGGGACAACAATTCTATGTGTTGGGCAAGTATAAAACTCCTGACGGGCGTATTTTAGGATTGACTTTGAACACACCCATGGTCCCTTCATTATAATCTTTGACACCTGAAAAACGTAAATAACATTATTAATGTTTGTATTTTGATAGTTTGTTCTTCTATGTATTACACCTTTGGGCTTATATTTGTAATCCCGGAGTTAGATTATTACGTTTTATGTAACATATCTACAAAACAATAAAATTCAATACTTTTCAATTAATCTATTGGTACTTTTCAGTTAGATGCAACATAATTAGAAAAATTAATTTAAATTTTCCTAAAATTAACAAACTTCATGAAACATTCATAAACTTCACGATTACACGTATAGTTTAAAGCAACGAACGAACTTTGAGTCAACTTATCCGGAACTTCGGATACACGTAGAATCACTCTCTTATATATCCAACAGAATAAGCTTTTAAACACAACCAATATCATCTGAATTGTCTAGTTTCACTATTTTTTATTTAAATTTTGAAATATTTTAGTATAAATAAATCATTAAAATCTTAAATATAATAATAGTTTTATCTTTATTATTATAATTTTAAAATTACTGAATACTATTAATCTTTAATTTTTAAATAAAATCTTAAATTTAATAAATCATTAGTTTTAAAAAATTTGTCAGACATTTAAAAAGAAATTGATTTTTGTTTATTTTTCCATAAGATGCACTAAAAAAATAATTGTAAGAATAATTTCACTTGGCACATTTAAATGTCTTATTTTTACTGTATACAATTTTATTTATACTTAAATATATATTAAATGTATGGAGTTTGCCGAGTTGGACCTTAATGGATTAAAGAACTAAAATTATAAACTCAATATTAAATTTATAATACCGATTAGGTAAGAAAAAGTATTGTTGTGTATGATGTTCCTTGGCTTTAGTGGTTCGCCTCGAAGTGATCCCCTACGACTGCGGACCGACTAGTAGCACTGGGTGCTAATTGTGGGCCGGAAAAGGTGTGTCACAAAATGAAATGACCTTGGTAGAATTCTTTCTCCCCTAACCACAGGGATGAGAGTATTGCTGTGTATATGTAATATTTTGAAATTGAGTGGACTTTCAGTGCCTTATAAGAATTTATACAAATAAGCATTACAAGAATCCATAAACGTTTGTACCACGAGAACATATTCTATTCCTATAAAATTAATAATGTATTTATTGTTAAAATACATATGTTACAACGATTCAAAGATAGGGTAGATTTAATTTGCAGAAACTTCTTATAATGGAAAAATTAAAATTTTTTTTTATAGAAATTACTGTAGTAGTAGAAAAAACAACCAATAAGGAGTTCCTATTAGTGTATTAAATATTAATAGGTAACTAATAACAAAACAAAACAAAATATTGTCTTCTTACACTAGATGAATCATTAAAACAAAATAACTTTAGACCTTATTCAAAGAGATTACCTAGTACTTACATGTTAAGCGTACAAAGCTTGACGAATACGGTACCCCGGTCACTGACATTGACTGTATGTCATTTCTTAATCGGTTTTCCGTGCTGTTTAGATACAGTTCAAAGCAGTAAGATGTAACTGCATTAAAAATGTCATTTCTCCAACCACAATATTTTGTATTAGGGGTATTCGAAGCCACTGGTATACGCTCGACATTATATTTGGCATCTATAAGGTCATATTTAATTCTATAGTAAAATATATCTCCACATATGGCATATTTTTTACCCTCAGTTATTCTTGAGTTGATATCGATATTTATTTTTAAAAAATGTCGTTTGGCAACAAAATCTAAAGTGCTCAAGTCCAAATTATAGCGCGTCCATTCGATTCCACTATTTTCCAAGAACGATTCAGTCAATTCACCTAATAGTTTTTCAATCTTTATAAATTTATTTTTTTCAGCCATTTCAATTATTTCTACTACTTGAATTGGTATTAGCAGAGGAGCAACTGAAAAAAAATCCATTTCATTATATTTGGAGAGATAAATTATATATTTTTATTAAAGAAATCACCTTAATAACAATTAAAATTACATTTTGTTTTACGGTTGTATAATTAATAATTATAAGCTAATTTTTCACTCTAACTTGAAGATGATAGGTAGAGTTGGGTAAATTTATGTATAAAAGTTGTATACGCCAATCGTGAATGATACATATAATTTAATGTCATTTTTTTAAAATTACTTAACGTATAACCTAGTTACAAAGAGAAGAAGTAGTCGAGTGGATAAGGTGGCTCTGTGTTGGCGCTAACTATTGCCGGTTCGACAGTCGGTCTTGGGCGCTCCGTTTACCGAGCGAGCAACCGTCCGGTCCAGTGAAAAGGAGCCGTCATCCCACTCTCCGGCGGCAGACTGAAGACCCGTCCCGGACAACGAATATTTAATGAGTGGAAAATTATTTTATTGTGGCTAAGAGTGCAAGACTATATTCTAGAAATTAATTTAATAAAAAATATATTTAAAAACTATTTTAATTATAAAATTGCTAAGGTAATGAAGCATGAATACTGAAGTATTCGTTTTAATATTACTTAATTAGTTTATAATTGAATGTTTCAATATAGAATATATCAATACATAGTTCAGTTAGTAATACTTGCATCTTGCTTTTAATTTTTAGTTGCGCGTATTTGGGCGACATGCGGGCTAGCCTAAACCTCCAAGCTGCCAAGAGTTAAAAAATCTTGTTAGTTGTGGTGCTTACACGGGCATGTCATTTCTGTATTTAAATTTTCAAAAGTAACAACATTCGCGGTATTTCCACCGTTTACGAGAGCGCTTGGAGATTAATTTAACATTGCGTAGACCTGTGCGCCGCGGGGCTAGATGATGTTAAATAATATTCTCTGCGGCCCAGTCGAAGAAATGATGCCAAATTACATGCTGATCAGGAAGAAGTTGAAAATTAAAGCTAGTAAAGTTACAGGAAACTTTATAGACATGATCGAAGCAATCCTGTCAGAGAAAGAGAATGATAAGAAAGTGAGACAGGCGGAAATATAGAATTGCAATTATTAGCTACATTAGCTGTGGGCCGAAGGACAATAATAAATTTGACATTGTCAAAATATGTGAACCTGCCATTGTAGGTACCAAATTTTTGTATCCGAAAAGGAGTATTTGTTCAGGGATTGTACAGGAATAATAAATGTTGTGTAACGGGAGGATGCGTAAAGCGAAAGCAATTCTCTTCCAGTTCCACGAAAGAAAAAAAAATTAAAAAGAATTCATGATAAAACGCTACAAGCATTTAAAATGATAAACAATTTCCAACTGGATGGTCTATAATCGCAACTAATATACAACTTTTATAAATATAGGTTGAAACGTCAAGAGGAGCACCCCTCCCTTCTCCGTGGAACTTTTGAAACTTACTTTGTATATCCGTTGTCATGAAAAATTTTTTTTATTGTTTATTATTTTGGCCATGGTCGCCTGGCCTATAACGTAGTTTTTAGTTTTTTTCTTTACATTCCTTAGTTAAAATGATTAAGAATCAGTTTTTTACGTAAAATAATCTCAGTTTTTTTTAAAAAAATATTTAACTATTTTTTCGAATAAAAAAAAATCATTAAAATTGAGTCGACAATCTAAAAAATTAGTTTTTTTCATGTTAGCCAAATTTTATAATTTTTTCAGAAAGCTAATATAATTTTACATAACATTTGTATATTTTAAACTGGGTTCTCCTTATAAACGTTTAAAAAACTAAAAATGAGGGGAAATTTTATTTAAAAAAATTAAAAAAAACAAAAAAACATCTTAATTATTTAAACACATAATTATTTCAACTATTTCGATTGCTGTGGTCGTTTCTTCGATACTAATGTGGGGTTTATTGTGACAGTTTACACGATACATTTTTATCTGGACATTGAACCGATTTACTCGAGTAGCATGTCTATTGATTCAAAATCGTATGCTATTATGATATAACTTCACATGAAACATTTTTAAACAACATTTTTACAAACATTTATCCCCTTAAATTAACATTTAAACAGGTATCCCCTCTTTCAAAAGCCGCCTCGAACCTTAATTTTTACCACCCATCGCCCCCCTGAAAGGTTTTGTATTTTATTTTTATACATGATTTCAAGATTTAAGAGCTGAAAATTAGACTGAAACTAGGTTTTATCTAATATTACATTATTTATCTCCAATATACTACACACATACTATACCCCCGTGATAACACTAATATAACATTATAACATATAACAATAAATTATAACATTAATATAATCACTTTTAGCAAGCGTTTTCCCGAATTTCCTGTTAACAGTTACTGTAGTGTTGCCTCTCTCAGTCAACAGTTGTCCCGGCAGGGTACCAGCCTTTACGTATGCTAGCCATTCACTACTTACTGCTTTAAACGTACCACCCATTTCGTCTTCAGCTGGTATCACTTCAGCCCATACCCGGTAATAGTTGACAAAATTCTCTTCAAGGTCAACATCAAAAAATATTAAAGCCTGTAACATAATTACTCTATTGTTCAAAACATTACCAGAATGAGTCGTACGTTTTGTAACTTGTTGTAAACAAGTGTGTGTTTATGAGGAGTTAAGTTTATATTTTATAAATATTGCTTTTATAATTTTTATCATAACTTTTTCACAAATTATATTATAGATTGTGATATCTGATTTAAAAATACACAGTCGGATGTACTTTTTCACTTTATTCATATATTTTTTTTTGTTGTAAAAATTGAGATAGTGACACAACTCTACAATGTTTTTATTTATACAGGGTGATCCACTTATCTTGAACCGATCAATATCTCAGAGGGTTTAATAAGAAATTACATTTTTTTTCATGTGATCTCAATTTTTTTTGTTTTACCTGCCACCCAACTTAGTTTTTTTGATAGCAACTTTTGAAACTTAAATGGTAACGTATATATTTTATTAACTTTTTAAATTGAGAATAATGTACTAAACATTTTGACTGGTCGATAACCAGTTACGGATAACTATTTTTAAAGTTATAAGAGTTTTAAAGTTAGGATGGGAGGGGAAGTGTGGTTGGGAAATGCGCGCAGATAAAACTAATACTACACTCCACCTTTCCTCCTGCCTTAAACTTGAAACTTTAATAACTTCATTGTATAAAAAAAATATGAAAAAAAAATTATAATTTCTCATTAAATCCTATGAGATATTGAGTGGATCGTGCGATATAGTAAAATCTACTTAACTAGGGTTGTGTTCATTTTATAGTTTAACAAAATATCGTTAATTTCAAATTGCCTCGCGTATTTTGACCTTTTGAAGTGATCAATTCAAAACAAATAAGAGTGAAAAACCTCAGTTTAAAAAGTAAAACTAAATTATTACTAAATCTAAAAATCATGTTGTCAAACTTAATATTATTACCTTTTTATTACTTTCATTTATGACGGTTGATGTTGATATTTTTGTGTCTTTGCCGTAGCCACCAGTTAACTCATCGTATAACTGATACAACATCAGCTGAAATTAACATTCATTACGATAACTTTATTAATGATTTTAATTAATTTGCAGAAGAAAACAAAAATCAATAACTGTTTAAAAAGGATTAGTTTTAACCACAAAATACGGACATGTGACACTGACAGTTTGTTCCTTCGAATAGGCAACCGCCTAAAGAAAGAAATAGCCCATATCTCCCTCTTTGGTGCCAAACATATTTGATAAGAATTAGATTGGCAGCTCTAACCTTAAACCCGCCAAATGTGACAAAAACCTTTCAAGTTTCAGTCAGGGGAATATACAGACGTTAAAGTAAAACAATCATATGGATTATAAATATAGCAGATATATTTATGTTTTCAAAATTTTTTATAAAGCTTTTCTAAATTAATCATGTGTGCGTATGTATTTATTACTGAACTGAATATTTTGTTGAGTGATTTAAATGAAACGCCCCTCTTCAAAAGATATATCTGATATCCTTCATATATCCCCCACACTGTAAAATAAAGGATATCGAGAGAGATATCTATGTACAAAAGAGAAACCAAAAAAATATCATTAACTCTGGTAATAGTTGAACCTTTTATGGCCGGAGCTTTAAGACTTTGCTGTATTCTAAAAACACGGTTTTAGACGAGCTAAATTCACTAAAACTAACCTTTTAGTCTATTACTAATTTTTAGTAAATAATGTTTTGAACTCAAGACAAGTGGACGCTATTTATAAACTAGTTAGTAATGAGAACGTTACGATTTATAGAGTTGTTAATTAAATAGAGGTCTTTCTGACTGGTGTATTTCTAATGGTCTTTCTCTGAATACAAGAAATACCCTTTAGCAGTCTTCGTAATCCTTTAAAATTTGACCATTTAATTAGTGGGTTACTTTGTTAAATGATTTTTGCAGAATACGCTGGAGCGCAGTTGTTAATATCTACGTTCAATACTTATAGTTACCTACTAACCTACCTTATCAAAAATAATACCTACTTCTTTTGCTTACCTTATGAACCGTTATGTTGGCTCCGAAACTCATGCCATAGATTTGTTTCAATTGTTGTGGACACAACTTTTCAGCAGACGATATTATCTTCTCATATTCGACTTTTCCATTTGGAGTATCGTATTGACGCAATGATCGCTGTAACATCTTATCATTGTCTATGTTTTGTCTAATCAAACTGCTAAAAGTTTTACCCTATTAAACAAATAATAATTAACATTCTAACAACTATATCTAAGTAAATTAGTTTATTTTTTTAATTATTAAATAATAATATAACTTACAATCTCATATCCTATTTGAAAATAACTTCCTCTTACACGAATAGTGGGAAACTCAACTGAGGGTATTCTTTTTGTCGTGTGATCTAAATAAATAAAACAGTACAAATATTTGGTTTTGTTTTTTTTAGCTTTGATGCGGTATAAATTTCACAGTACAAGTTTTTTCATTATAGTTAACCTATTGCAATATATCCTAAAGGGTACGAAAATATTTTAGTTTTTACATGGGGTACAACTTAATAATATAATATTATATTATTAATAAATATTAATAACGTTTATTGATGAAAAAAAGACTCCATTAAAAAAAAATTGCAATAAAAATTAATCGGCTGTTTTTCCTAGCTAAACTGAGGCTCTTTTTTTAATAAAATCCCACTAAACTTTTAACAAAATAGGTACTTGAAAAAGGACTGTTTTCTGTTTTTAATTAAAAAATAATATCATTTTGGTACTTTTATTCTACTTAGATAAGGTTTTAAAAGTAATACTGCATACAAATAATAATAATTGTATAGCTATAGGTCACTTTTTAGTAAAAATTAAAGTAAAAAACATTATTAATGATTGAAATTTATTTATTAAAAAAACAATGTTGAGTTTAAATACAATTTTTCCGATAAAACTCGATTGAACCGCCAGGTAGTTTGCATATGAAACCTATCGGGTAGATCCGAGTAGATTGGGTTTCCACAAATTCTGTTATTATGCCTTATCTTAGGTGGTAATTTTAACTTACCAAGTGTTGAATGGATTAACGACTCAAATCATGTAATATTTTTCGGTAAACCCAGAAACTATTACATGATTTGAATCGTATATGTTCAATAAATTGATCTGATTTACTTCATGATTATGTTAATTTCTCCACTGCTGTTGATAACTTTTACAATAAAGCTATTTCTTTTTTTGTTCCAAAATGGAATTATTTAACTTTTTCTTTCAAAAAACCAGTAGCCGTATCTACTGCGGCCTTGGTTATAGAACATACCGTAGGGATTTATCCTTTTTTTGCTATAATACGTTAAATCAGGCCGAGCCGCTACTAATTGTTTTTCGATGTTACATTCGTTGGTACCCCTTCGGATCTTGAACGTTCCTCCATCACCCCAACGAGGGCCCCACGAGTTGACCATCAACCAGTAAGGAATTCCTTTTTTGACCCCCCATCCGATCAGCTTCACGGCGTGTGCAGCCCTATATTTAGCATTTTTTTGCTTTATATAGACGCCTTAGAGTATACGATTTTCGAATTAGCCTTTTATCTAGATGATAGAAGAGTTAATTTTGTCTCTCACCTGATTTGTAACTATAAAAATCATCATACACCTTAAAGGTCGCAGTGATTGGGCCGTACTGTAATACTTCTATTTGAATATCGCTAGAGTGTACGTCGTACGAGTCCATGGCTGTAATTATTAAAAGTCATCAAAATTCCATGGTTATAGGGAAGCCAAAGATTTGGTCACACAAATACCTTTGACGTGGTCGCTCTTGTAATCGATGCTAGTGTCACCGTAACAATTCTGTTCGCATTTGTGCTTGTTTTTTTGTCCATACGAAACTTTGTACGGTTGGCATCCCTACACCATAAAAAAACTGGTTTATTACATTGGTCGTGCTTGACTTTAATTGATTTGATGACAATGTGTTAAAGACTAACCTCATTTGAAGAGTAGTCACCTCCAGTGACAATACCGTGATCTTTAATAAACTTAAAGGCCTCATGAGGCCAGCTACCTCTAGTACATCCATAAAATTCAGTACCATGTTGAATACAAAAAATTAGTTGTTGGGCCGACAGCATTTTATTGAATTGGCCTTTTGTAGCGATGCACATGCGGTCAGAAAATACGCTCGTAGTCGCAAATGCCTACAACAGTAAATGACATACATTTTGGGAAAGTACCACTGTTGACTGTAAACTGACAAACTTAAACGGTGGAAAAACATTTTAGTTAGAATAAACTAGTCTGGGATTAGAAACACTGCCCTAAACAATCTGGACCATAATTCTAGGATCGTGCAGTAAAGTTCAATTAAATCTAATACGTCATTGAATGTGAAATGGGCCCACGTATTTCCCAAACCACTGAACTAATTTCATCATGTAGCAGGACAGAAATCGTACCAAAAAGATACTTAATTGAGCCAAAAAATTGAAAAATCCAACCTTCTTTAAAAATTAAAAATAACCTAGAAAATTAGACCGAAGTTTGAGTGGAGCTATAAAATATACGATTTTCATAAAAATCTGTAGTCAAATATTTTTGTATAAATTAAAAATCAAGAAAAAGAACGAATTTTATTTTTGACAGTTGTAAATTTTTAGGTAGCATATGTGCAGTAGCGCAACCAAGATTAATTTTTGGGAGTGGAGTAGGTTATGAATTTTAAAAAATTGGAATTGTTTAGGGTTTAAAAGTAAATTTAAAAAAAACTAATTTTTCTGTCTGAGACTTATTAAAAAGTACGAGTGAAGATGGCTTACATTAAATATATATTACTTGTTTTTAAATGATAATAATAGTAATTAGTTACAATCTATGAGTAGTTTTTCGGTAGAATGACTTGCAATGCATGTACGAGTATGTTTAAAGTAGCCATTCTATCAAGTCTCTGTTGTCCTGTTGTTCAGTAAGTAGTTTGAACCTTACAAAGCCGTAGTTTTTAAGTTTCCTATTTTTAATGAATCAATTGACAATATAAGATATTTTGAAAAGTTTTTCTATCATCGTCATTTATCTAACAAAATCATTTTATAAATTAATAATTCTATATATCCCAGAGGATTAATTGGATCCGAAACATAGCAAAAATGATTTTCGAAATGCAAGAACAAAATACTCAAATAAAAGATTTTATTATTTTTTTAGTTTTATTATTGAAGACTGAAATTGGGTTCTATTTCGCTAACATTTCTCTAAGCTTAAAAATGTTTAGTAGCATCACCCAACAGCTGCCGCATGGTCCCTGGTGACGAATGTGTCCGATTGTTTGACAATGCTTCCAAACTTCTCTCGCATCGAACGTTTCCTTCCATACTGATGGATACTGATTTAAACTAATTTCTTCTTTATCCTTAGGTCTATATGAAAAGTCCCTTGTCGGTGGTTCGGGCAATACCCCAAACAAGTTCATTAAGAACTCATCTGTAGTATTCGCAGGAAAGTTTCTCCCGGCCTGATAAAAAGCATCAAAAAGTTACATAGCACAACTATATATATATATATATATATATATATATATATATATATATATTTATAATCGTTACACGCAAATATTATTTATTTAATCTTATTTTAAAATCAAATTAAAATTAGACAATTATGAATATATATTATATGTAGATAAAACTATAAACTATAGCTTCAAATTGTAACACCAATGTTAATCAACGTAATAGCATTAATTATTTATAGATTAGTATAACAGTTACCTTCCATGTTATTGCTTCCTTGTTTAGTTTCTCAATATATTCATCGGATAGAGATGGGTTTATATACGTAGTTTGATTTGCTTGAACGATTTGATCAATTATACTGAACCAAACAACGTACAAGAAAATAAAAACTCTAGGCATGGTTATGATGGACAAACCACTGTTAATAACACAATTTCCTTACATGGCAGACGTTAGTCATAGTAGTAATTTTAAATGAAATTATTGATTGTTTTATATACCTTTTAATACACCTTATGACGGCTTAATAATGTAGCTTTAATGATTGTTCTAAGACGATATTAATTATTAAAGGAAAATAAGCATGACAAATAAGTATAAATATACACATTTTAATAGAGTCAGAAAGGCTAATAAAAAATAATAGTTTCATAAATTTTATTACTTATAATAGCTAAAAAAAATATATAAATATAGCAGAGATGGGCAAACTGGATTACAATCCGTAATTGATTACAAAGGTTAGGTTATTACAAACTACTCGTAATCCTAAATTAATAAAAAAATAACTTTCATAAAATATTTTTAAAAAAATGATTTCATGAAATTTTAGAACCCTATTTATGATACATACTTTTTCTATATTTTGATTAATTAAAAAAAGTATTTTTCTGGTTGTCACATTGTTATGAATGATTTCCTCAATCGAAAGAAAATCGTTCATTGGTTAAAAAAATTATTGTTGAATTTTAACAAGTAAAACCCCCGGGCGCTTCGACCAGGATGTTTAAGAACGTTAAGTTCCTACAGTATATTTTATAAATAAAAATCGGATCTTTACTTAAAAATATTTATAAGATTAAATACTGGGATTAATTTTAATCTGACTTTAATCAGCATTCTCTTTTTTCTAGATTGACGGAATATCTATAATCCATTAATTCGACCTATTGGAAAATTAGATTATTTTTAATTCTGTTATCCTGGATAACTCTAATTAATAAAAAAAAGAATCCAGTAATTCGTGATTAATTAATAATCCTACCCATCTCTGAATTATAGTATACAGTTATGTATCATAAATAAATGTGTATCGCTACATATCGTTGCTATATTGTATAGTAAATAATATTTATACATGTATCTATATGTATGTATGTACAATATTTAGTTTTGTAGGCATTATAAGTAATAAAATAAATTATATTTATATCAAATGATAAAAATTATTTTCCATTAGCCTTTCTACAGGCTAATAAAAGATAAATTTTCTCCACTACGCGGTAAAACATTGAATCATATATATGTTTTTGGCTATTTGTATGACTGAATAAACGTCATGTAATCAATGGCTCACAATCATATCAAATTTTAGTCACTCATATCAATTTATAAGGTATGTTAGAATTCAAGAATTAACTGGTTGAATATAGTGCAAAAAGTTTCATTCGCGGCCGAGGATTAAACCGTGAACCGTTCACGCTAAATACATCAAATTCAGCCATTTAACGACCTAACGTAAAATCGGTCACTCAAAATAAATGATAATGGTTGTTTTTTAATTTATTTATTTTCATTGCAAAGCTTTATAGAACTATACAGCGATATGATGTGTCTAAGGACAATTTTTTTCCTGTGGACCGATCTACTCGAGTAGAATATCTAAACCTTGGGGTCAGAACATAGTGGTCAAAATATATTGGGGAAGGAGAGGACACAGGACTGCAGAAATTATTATAACTGAATGATAAAATCGCTTGCGAAATATAATTTTTTATAACTCAATATTTTTTTTATTATTTATATATTTTCATATTTATATAAAATATCCTAAGCCAAATAAATGTGATTTGCAACCAAAAAATGAATAAGCATTAATTATAAGACTTAGTTATTTGTATAAAAACATACAAAAAATAAAAGAATGAGTGCAATTGTTGTGTTTTATTTAAATTTGTAATATTTTAAAATCGTATAATATAAAAGCCTTTAAATACAATACAAATTGTCTATTAAGTATTATTTTATTTTTAAAAATTTGCTTCTCCGTTTGCTATTTTGGTTTACCTAAAATGAATGGCTCAAAAAGCTGTACAACTTTTGTCGGCTTTGTAAATTGTATTTAAAATTTAAAATACATTCAAAATGTAAAAATTTATATTTAAAAAATAAATGACACAAATTGCAATAACTTATCCGATTTTGTGTTTTTAGATCTGTGTTACTAATTACAAAACTTTATACTAGCATTTATTAAGGCGCATTATATAGGCAATTTTTATATATACATTTTTTACTTTATTAGAAAGATCTAAAAAATAATCTGATTTAAGTCTTTGAATAACATTTGGATTCTTCAAAACATTTACAAGGTAATTTCTATGTGAAAAATTGAAATGTTTAAAGATTTTTAATTACAGTAGTCAGTAACATTAAAAATTTACTTCGATTGGTACATTTAGCAAGTTTTCGATGATCTATATCTATTTACAAAACTATTGTCGGACTAGGCGTACTGTTAAAATTCGAATGCGTGTTTGCATTAAAAAAAAAACGCAATTATAGACTCCTAAAGTGATAAACTAAATAAAAATTGTTTTAGTATAGGTGTTGTTGCAGTATCAGCGACGAGGGAGGAAAGTTATTTGTAATTATGACATTAATTAAAATATTGACAATATTATTTATGCTACTATAAACGTATGAAACGTCATTTCCATTATTATCTTTATACCGACGGGTTTTTTGATACGAACCTAACGCGAACCAAGCCGAATTAGGACGGGCTCGCGAACGGTTCACGAGGGTTTGGCTCGCTAGTGTATACGCGGCTTTGGACGAACACACAGCGGACCTGGTTTAAGTTGGGACAGCGTCGTCCACAGGTTCGTCACTTAGCCGAGTGTTCGTTTAGTCGCGTATATAATTTTTTGTGTAGCCACGTATTATATTTTTAATTTAAAATTTCTAATTACCTACTGTATTAAGTTATTTTTTATTATGGAATGGTCAGTAGAAGAAAATATTCTTCTAATTGACATTTGCAAAAGTAAAGCTTTATTATGGGACTCGAAACATTGTGATTATTTTAAAAAGCATTTAGAAGAAGATGCGTGGACGGTGAAGGGAGATAGCCGAAAAGTCAGTCGATGACTGCAAAAAAATAGTTGTTTGCTTGTTGGCATTAACATAGTCGCACCACTCATCACCAGCATTCCATAATCTTCGGATGACATCTCGGAAGATACTGACGGTAGTTCGGTATTGGTTGCTATAGGTTCGCATTTCCCAATAGTTCTGGAGCGGATTGCAAGTGTGTACGTGACATTAACGAACATGACACGAACCTTTTGCGAACGGTTCGGCTCGCTGTAATCGACAAGTGTATACGCGGCTTATAATAATATAACATTTCTTTATGCAACACTGAACACTTTATTGGTTTTCACAATCATTAAAACTTCACACAATGAATTAGTAACAGGGACATTAACACATTTACAGATTAATTTTTAATTTAGAAGTTGACATATATACAGGGTGGCCTACAATGATTTGACAAATGAAATAACTTTTGTTCTAGTGAATAATTTAAAATTCATCTTCACTTTTAAATGACTATAGCTTTTGAACGGATGAATAAAAATACACATTTTTTCACCAATTCATTTTTAAAAATTGGTTTGAATAAAATGGCTATCTTGAAAAAATAAAAATATATAATAAAAATAAATAATTAAAACAGGTAAGTGCAATTAAAACCGTGGGGCTTATAGCGCAAATGAGTATAAATTATTTAAAAAAATAAAATCTCAAAAATATTCACAAAAGTTATTTAATTTGTCAAATCATTGTGGACCACTTTATAAACAGGTTGTAATGTAAAATTCTTCCGAGCTTCAAATGAGACATTCGGGATGCTCTATAGATACAATAAATGGTATTAATTTTTTTTTAATTTAAAAATTATTTAAAATAGAACTCGTATCTCATTACAAAATTTTCTTACGAAAAAAATGATTTCAGATTTGAAATCGGGAGAAAAAATCTTGTTGAATTGATATGTAACATGATTTTTTGGTATCTGGCCACACTTGTGTCCACCGAGTGGCCACTGAGCTATTTTTCCGTAAAACCATTTTTTAATGAGATACGAATTCTATTTTAAATAATTTTTAAATTAAAAAAAATGAATACCATTTAGTGTACCCATAGAGAATCCTGAATGTTTCATTTGAAGCTCAGTAGAACTTTACATTACACCCTGTATATATGTGTATTATTTTATATTTTGTTTAAAAAACCCTAGTTTATAATAAAACATCTTGTAGCCTGCAGATGAGAATTAGATTATTTAACAGTGTGGCCGCTCGTTATAGTGTATTGTCAACACCGTTGATTTTTCATTTTATTTGTTCACGAAGTAATATTAGACTCATTAATGTCATTATAGATTTCAACTCGTTTAAAGGTTATACAATTTTCCGAGTTGCTGATCCATAATAAATAACTATACACGTTGATTCACGTACAAATACGATACAAATGTTTACTGATATAACCACAGAATAAACAGAAAAAAACTACATTTTAAATATACGAACTTATGGGACGAGACAAAAACATGTCCAACATTTTGGAAATGATCGAGAAATGGACGACAGTGCTGGTAGGTGTAGGGCAATTCTAATTTTTCGGTCATTCCAGCTAAACTATTCACTCAAAAAACGGAGAAAATGGAAAATTCTGTTTTTAACCGTGCTATAGCCGTATAATTTATACACAGCTGTGCACACTGACTGTCAGATTACAATTTGAGAGATTACAACTTTTCGGGGTTAAATTGTCTGCGATGTAGTGGCTTGGGTCCGTATAAAATTTGTTAATAATTTCAATTTAGTTGGTGATAAAGTAGGGGTTCCCATCATAATACCTATTGTTGTGTTATGTGTTTCCTGTGTTTGTCTGCAATCATATTGTATAACGTAATAAAAACTGCTGAGTTTAGAGTTCAAACATTGACGAAATAGGGTGGAAAAGTTAAACACGAAATAAATATAAATTAAAGAAAGTATAAGTAACTGTCATGAACCTTTGGAAATTATAGTTAGTTTTAATTGATAAATATTACATTAAGTTATGTCACCATTTTATAAACAGAGCACCCTATATTATAATGTGTTGTACATGGTCGCTCTAAACTTAATGGAATGTGCTTATTGTTTGCTTTATTCAGTTAAACAAGACTCAAAGTAATGTCAGACGCTCATGACACTACAGCACTAACGCAACAGCGCGTCGTCAGTATTTGATACCCACTTTTGTCTAAACATAGGTTCCTTAGTGTTAAATAAAACATAACATTAATTAATATAATATAATGTGCATTTATTTGTTATTTACTATTTTGGTAATGAAAATAATTTATTTATTTTACAACGTTCAACATTTTATTCTTTTTTTATTCATTAGAAATAAAGAGCTCTCTTTCAAAAATTTAAAGCATTTATATTTATGAATATGTAGGTACTACTGTACATAAAAATGTATATTTCTTTTGTTCAATATATTTAACAACTAAAATTTTACTTATAAATCAAATTGATGATGTCTGTTAACCGAATTCCGAATTCCTAACCTAATCTAGAGTGTCTTTAAAGTTGTATTTAATGTGTGAAAGGAAATTAAAGGATGTCACAACTGATTTTGGCATTGTAACAACTATAAGAGCTTAAAAAGCACTGGACGAAGGTATACAAAATACTACTTTCTTTTGAGTCTTTGTACTGCGTCGAGTACATTACACTATTAAAAAGTGAATAAGGTAATTAAAATTTTAAAACACAATATTAGTAACTTTTAATAAACACTCTAAAATAACTCAATATATTATTTAATGATCATAAAGAAAAACCGATGTTCACGTCGATAAAACTACTCATGTAATATTACTAGATAGTCTGAACTAAACAAAACATAAACGGATACTGGCAAACAAATGTGAAGGGAATAAGTGAAACTGCTATCCTGTGAAAAGGTCCGTTTGTAATTATGTTTTTGTTAACTAAGCTATCAACATAGGCTTTCAACAGTTTTTTTGAAAACATTTTTTTAAAATTTAAATCTCAAGTCGCTTTTTAACTTTTTTCTGTCATAATAGAAAAAAAACCTTTTACTTACTATAGTTATGTTTTCAGTATAGGTATTCTAAGTATATTGGGTGTAGTCACAGTAATATACAAATAAATAAATATAAATGACGTATCAAATAGAAAAACAATTTTTTATTTTGTACAAGTAAAAAAAAGTTACAGAAACATCGACTGAAAACAATGCATAATATATAGGTACTTATATCAGCCTTTTAAAAGGGCAAAATAATATCCAATTGTCAATACACATTACAACATAATTGTACAGGCAGCGACAAGTATTTCACATAAAGATAATAAATATATTACTGACAGAAATGAGAGGACCTTGTAAATAAAAAAAGATTATAATTAGCGCTTTATGGGAAAAAATGTATAAATAACAAAATGAATAAATAAAAAATTAAGTGGAAATATTATTATAATTCATTAGTATAATTTTCTAAGATTTTCCCTCTCTAATTAGTAATTTATAATACAAATTAAATTTTAAAACATAATCTTATCATTTCGGTTTATACAATTCAACTATAAATACTTTTTATTTAATTTTTGAGATATTTAATGTAAAATCCATTGCAATAAAATTATTATTATTATTATTTTAAATGCGTTTATATTGATAGGAACGACAACTCGTTTTTCTTTAACTTATATTTTTGTTTATATCCTCCACCAATAAGAAAGAAATTTTAGTTGTCTTTCCAAAAATAAATTCAACAAAGAAAATGTATAACAATAATAACAATTCCATTAACTATCATATGTTCACACATACCGTTTCATATTAGTTAAGAAAGTAAACAGTTTGTGTAAGCAAAAATAGATTTAGAAACAAACAAAAAACTGCCACACATTGTAAGAACAACAAGACATTTTCAACCCAAACAAAATAGGTAGTTCAATAAAAATAACATAAACGAGTATACAATATGAGTAAAAAAGTTTTAATATAAGTACCTTTTAAGTCGATTAATTCAATTTTTTTTATTTGTGATGTTTATATATTTTTATTCCACGTTATCTTTTATTATATAAGTATACACCATGTATATTATACATATTGACACATGTATAATTTAAACATACAAATAAATTTAATGCAATTAATATAAAACCTTAAATTCTGTAATTAAGCCTACGTAGTAATATTACTGAAGTACATTTTTTTTCATTTGCCTATTTTATTATAATTTTATATAAAGTGATTTTGTTCAGGTCATGTATATAATACTCATCCACTCATTCAAAGAAAACGGATCAGCGATCCAAAACTCTTAGGTACGTTTATATACAATGTTGAAAAAACTGTATTTTAATATTAAAACAATATCGCTACGAACTAGATAAGTTTACCTATTACATTTAATTATATCTTGTTTAAGTATACATAATATTTATAAAGCAATATTTAACATATATACAAATTTATAGGTTACAAATAAAAATACATCGGGCATTGGGACTATACACAAACAAAAGTGACTTGAGGAAACGGGGTCACATTATGACTAACATCTATTAACAAACTTGTTAATATATATCTACAATTATAATTATTTACATACACTTATTTATTTTTGTGCGTGTAAACACAAAACACTTTAGCTGCTTTATGTATAAAGAAAATTACATGAAACAGAATACTGGTTAAAAAGTTATAATTAGTTTTAATCGTTTTAATATTGAAACTTTTAAATAAGTATTCTTTTATTAATATTAATCATGAATTAAAATAAATTGGATCTATGAAAATAAACAAATATCATGAAATATGAATTTAAAAAGATGTAAAATACATTTGTATTAGTTATATTTAGTCTTCAAAATTGAAAATACACTATCACAGTTGTGTAAACAAAAAAATCACTTTAACAAAATAAAAAATGAGAAGCAGACATTTTAAAAAAATATTTATTGTAAATTATTTATGACTTGAAGAGAGTTATAAATAATAATTTTTTTTTTTTTTTAGAGAGCAATGCTTGGTATTATAAAAGTATTTACAATATCATAGGAAACCCATAATAGTATATTATAGTAATAATATAATGTAATAGCTTAATTTCTCATTTTCCAATAACTTACTGTACAAAAATGAAACAATAAAATGATTCAAATGTTTCATTTGAACTTTAGTTTTAAATAAATGAAAAAATCTATTTAAAAGAAACTTAAACATCAAACTAGTTAAAAATATCTTAAAAATACTATATTAATAATAATACTTTTTAGAAAAACTTTTGTTACAAATAAACAATAAAAAAAATATATGTTAAAAATGCTAACTAGCGCATTAAATACTAGGAATGGTTTTATAACTCATATATATATATATAATATTAAAAAAAAAATGTTTAAATTAAAAAGACGATAATGGAAAGTTGTTATGTCGTTGGCGATGGTGATCGAGAATGAGACTTAGCCCTTGTAGATCTACCAGCGCTGCGAAGATTTTTTCGCTCTACATTTTCTTCAACTGACAGTTTTTTGACTTTACCTTTTTTATTTTTTTTACCGTTCCCATTTTTGTCGTCAATGTCGTCAGCCATATCAGATTTTTGCTTCGTCATATCATCAGGTTTATCAATTTGTGAATCACATTTTGCTAAAACATTAGATTGAGGTGCGTCAATATTCTCAAATTTTTCTTTGTGTTTGTCGGGAGACTTGGCTTTGACTGTACTCGTCAAGTCAATGCCGGATTCAGAAGAGGAACTCTCCCTATTAACATTCGGTTTTGTTGTCATAGCATGTGGTACTGGGATTGTAATGGGAGATATCATGTCTTTTGGACGTTTGCTGGGCCTCTCAGTAGAATTTTGATCGACAGTTCTCTTTAGCGTCTTTTCCATCATTTCCATAGATGGAAAACTGAATTTCTTATCGTCAGGTAAAGCTCGTGCAAACAACTCCGGTGAAGCTTTGCTCAAGTTTTCAAGGGCTTCTCTCATTTCCTGTTCTCTAGACCTTTTAGGGTCGCTGCTACCGGCTAGGGCTCCAGCGGCCAACATATTGAACGGTGGCATGCTCGACATCAGCGAACGTAAACTGTCTACGTCCCTGGAACTCCGACTCTTTGACATTTCCGGATGGGGTAAATTACGACTTGCTCTAGTTAAATTTTCAAGAAGGTCAGCAGGACTTGGGGAGGGCGTAGGTAAATGATGTGTACTGGTCCTCGGTTGTCGTTGACTAGATGAAGTTACGGTACTGGCATTTAAACTCTGACCTCGGCTACTTGAAGTTTTATGTCGAGAGAGTCCTTGAGAAGTGTTTGGAGATGAGACATTAAGACTACCGTTTAGTAATGACAAACTGTCATATGCCGATGATATGGCTCCGGGTGGCAATGTAAATGGATTCAGTCCACCCAAGCCCAATGGCGAGTACAACATACTGGGATTGGGGAAGAAAAATGGTAATGATCCTGGTAAGCTTGATGGTACGTTGGCCGACGAAGATGACGGAGTGGGTGTTTTAGTACTCGATTCAGACTTCCTTGATTTAGAGGCTTTAGAATTGACTTGCTGGTTTTGGGTAGAATGAGAACTGTCATTCATGCTGGATGGATCTAGACCAGCCAGTCCCGGTAACCCTAAACCAGCAAGGTTAGCAAATAATGAATTTGTCAAGTTCATGTTACTTAATCCTCCCATACTGCCCAATGCACCAATATTAGAAAGTCCACTAAATGGCATTAATAAAGGATTGTTCTTTGGATCAAAATTGCCCATTGACAAACTAGACAGAAGCGTTGATGGATTTATTCCACCAAGTCCAGCAGTAGCTAATGATGGGAAGGACAAATTTGAAGCCATAGATGACGAAGGCTGATTTCCTGAAAGTGATGGACCAGATGAGCCAGCATTTTCTCCAGATTGCATTGGTGGTCGTCCTGGTCCCTTTTTACGTTCAGTTTGGGGTAATCTTTTTTGCAAATCATGAGTGAGATTTCCACGTTCTTTAACTAAGTCAGCCCACTTTGGATCTACATCATACGATGGGTTTTCAAGAAGCCATTGACCAATTCTCTTTAATGGCGGAGCTTTTGTTCCAGTCAGCTATTAAATAAAAAATTATAAAAACGTTTTTTTATTGTACAATGAAAATTTATGATTTAATCAATTTAAATGTATTGTCTACAAAGAATTTAAAAAAAAAAATACCTTTTTTCCTGTGGTTCTGTTTATAACCGATACATTTTCTTCTCCGGTCAATTTTTTCCAGTCTAATAGTGTCGGATCTACTCTTGGTCTTCGCCTTCTTGGAGCCGATAGGAAGTCTGCAGACATTTGCTGATCGGTCATCAATGCATTTTGTTCTGCTAACCATTTGTTAACTTTGGCTTCTTGTGAAAACGCAGACGCGTTTAATTTACCAGAGTATTCAGCAGTGCTTTTTGCCATACTGTCCATCATTGCTTCATACATTTTTCGTTGTGTTTGAGAAACTGATGAAGCATTCGATGACTGAGACATTTTTAAAACCTAGAAAAAAATATTGTTAAGAAAATAAGTTTAAAATGTTAAGATATGAGTTTTTACTTGTTGTTGTTGGGCAAGTTGTTGTTGTAATGTAGTGTGTTGCTTAAGCAAGTTCGACTGCTGTTCATGAACTTGTGATGATAAAAATGCTGTTAGTGGGTCTAATTTACTGGATTGCCTATGAGCCGCTCCTAATTGCTGTGACAAACTCTGTTGCGATTTACTTGATGGTACCGGATAACCATGGGCAGAGGGAGTTGATGAAGAGTGCTGTTTCTTCTGTTCGGCCGGAGGTGTTGACTGCTGTTCTTTAGCAGCAGATAAACCGAACACTATTTCATCAAGCTTGCGACGTTTCATTTCTTTTCCAACAGCAGGAGGTTCTTCTGCAGCCTGTGTATAAAATAAACACAATTCAAAAACAATACTGATACAGTTAATATTTTAATAATATATAAATATATATTTTCGATAGGCAGTCATAACTAATTGTTAAACTTTAGCCAAATCGGACTAAACTCGCATGACCGTGTATCACAATATTCCATATTTATTGTTACTTACTCGTGTCATTGAGGGGCGTACACAATTTTTCTTTTGCATGAGTTTGTTCAACATGTCATCCAATTTACTTTTAGGTGGTGTAGACGTACTGGAAGATTGCGTTACATTTTGGTTGGGTTTATTTTTAAATGGCATGGAAAAGTCTTGGACTTCGTTTACAGAAGAATCCCTTGGTCCAGAACTCAAGTCCATACACCCTGACTGTTGTTGTCCACCTCTGTAAATTCCAAAGTTTATAAATTATGTTATTGTACATTATTATTATTATTGTTTGTACATTTTTGTATCTTAATAGATTCGGTCAACCCTCTTTATCTCAAATTCATCATCATTATCTTATTTACTCTTGGATTATAACATGTACCCACTGCACATACAGTCTATTCTCTCCCAATTTTTGTGTACGGACCCCAAGCTTTAATTGCATTGACTATACAAAAAAGGGAGAAAAGTTATATTTACCCAGACGACAGATCTATTGGTCCAGTAGACTGTGGTGTAGTGGCAATATTTGAAGTAGGTGGTTTTTGAGTATTTGAAAATTTTAAATCATAAGCCATGTTCATTAGCCTAGCAGATGTATTATGTGATTGCTGATGAGCTGGTGGAGGTTGAATATGTTGCGAAGGAATTGGTGTCGATCGCCTGTAATAATAAAATATGTTTTTAAGTACTTTACATTATGTTTGAAATGTTTATTTTTTTTTTCCAAACCTCGAGTCTTCAGAAAGTGATTCATCCGTTTGCTCCCACATGGGAGCAGATGAGTGTTTTGCTGGATGTGCAGGAATTGAATTGGTATTAAGTAATGCATGAAGTTTGGCTATAAAAAAAAAATTATTTACTATTTAGCATTGTTTATAGTAATATAATTTAATAACAAGTACTAGTTGTATACTACATATATGCATTATACATTATACATTTTTTCAAATAGCACATAATATGTAACTTTTTTAATTGTGGAAATATATACCAACCTCTTTCAGTCTCTACATCAATGGCAATATGACGTTTGCGTTTTAAGTTAACATTCGAATGAGCCATCATAATTTTAGATCTTATTGAAGAGTGGTCATTGTGGACATCAGATATTCCAGTGTGATCATGTAGTTGCCCTATTTCTCTTTTACCAATTCCAATATCGGAATCGTCCATTCCTACATTAACAATTCCAATTGGATTTTGGGCATATGCTGAAAACTTTTTACTAACAGGCCATTCACCAGTTTCAACACATTCGACAATGTGCTGCAATCGAACAACCAGAGCATGTTCCTGAAAATAAATATATGGTAAATTGTACTATACACAAAGAAATTCAACTAGCCACCAAATTCACGCATACAATACCTTTGGCCATTTAATTGGATTCTGATAACTAGTGGCTAAGAGGTGAGCAATAGTTTGATCGATTTGCTGTAATGGTTTTTGCATGGGCAATTTATCAATAGCAGGACTAGAAATATCTTTATGCATAACTTCAAGTTCGGGAAACATAGCTTTTAACCTGTCAACACTTTCTACTGATGCAGAAACATCCTTAGTTTTGATAGGTTCTTCATTGGTTTTAATATCAGGATTAATTGTGATTTGTGTAGTTATTTCATTAGTGGCTTCCTCTTTAATTTCAGAGGTCATCGATTCTTCTTTAGTTTCTACTTTATCACTCGATTTGTTATCAACCGGGAACACGTCATTTTCTTTCTCGGGCTTGTTGGCTTTCTCGTTTTCTACTAAATCATCTTCTTGTTTTTCATCACTTTCTTGTTTATCATTAGTCTCTGATAAGTTTTCTCTATCATTATACACTTCCTTTTGATTTTCATGGATTTCTTGTTTGTTATTTTTATCGGAGCTTTCAGATTCTGCATCTTCTTGAATATCGACTTGCATGGGTTCAATATTTCCAGCTACAGTAGTGGTTTTCGATTCGTTTGCATCTTCAGATAAATCATTCTCCTGATCAGCATCTGCGGTGTCACTTTTTGACAATTTACTATTATCTAAAAACTCGGTAGGTTCATTTTCAGGTTTAGCTACCTTATCCACTACCTCTTCATCGTCGGATTTAGACGTTTTTGATTCAGCTTCGGGATCAGATTTTAAAGATTCCCCCTTGGAAGTGTCAGATTCAGGAACATCTGATGCAGTGGCTTCAACCTTTACTGACTCAACTACTGGAGTTTCTGCTTTAATCACTTCTGATTTATTACAAGCCGGCTTAGATAGTTCAGATTTACTCGAATCTGTCTTTGAAACTTTTAATTTACTGGATTCGGCCAATTGAATAGCTTCAGATTTAGCCGCTTGAAGTAATTCTGCTGGATAAGATCCCGACACTGCGGATAGTAAATTTTTCTGAACTATTTCTCTAAAAGTTAACTCGGGATCATTAAGAATGTAAAAATCGGTTCTTCCTAGGCCGTGTCTATAAATAAATACAGGATTTAACATTAAGAAAATTATCAAAAAAAAAAAAAGGATTCACTTATTAAACAATTATTCTTTACTTGGCAACTCCAATGAGTAAATCTTTATCATGCTTCCCAGGTTGCCACCAATCAGGTACATCTGCAGACACTTGGCAAGCTTTTAAACGTTCATCCAATTGTGGGTGAATTAATATTTCTTCGCGTATTTTAACAAGTAAATTAATGCGTTCCAGAGCTCGACGGGCACGTTCTTCATTTATCAATTCCATTGGAAAATCACATAATTCTAAAAAAATATTATAAATCAATAAAAAATTATTTAAGTTATTGCAGACAAACAAAAAGCAGTTATTTTAAACATACCTTCTTCTTTGGTCAAAGCCTGGTTACATAAACGTTTACACATTGCATAAAATGAACGGAAATATTCAGTTAAAGTGTCATCGTATTTTTTCTCCAATTTAGCAACACTTTTAAATTTTGTCCAATTATATGTTTTTGTCGACCTTAAATTTTCCAATATAATTATAAAACTTCACTATTATTTAAACCGTTTATTTAATCTTTTATTTTTACCTATCGTAATCAACACCATATGTGGTCACAGCCCTATAGAATTCTTGTTCTTCTTTTCTGGTCCATTTTTTCTGACTCACTTCCATTCGCTGTCGTTCTCGCTCCCTGACAAATTGTTCATACTTTTCTCTTCTTTCCACCTTCTAATAAACACAAAATTTAATAATTAAACTCAGTAAGATAACAGTAAATATTAACAAAAATAAAACAGGAATTTGAGATTAAAAAAAAAATAATCTCGTTACTAACAATTAATATTGAATACCAATATAAATTTATATTTACAAAAACTAATAACTCTATTAAATAAGTTACATGCATCATGCTATTGACTTATAATACTAGTGTATTTTATATATTGTATAAAAACACTTAATAACATAATAAAAAAAAGTATATAATTGAACCGAATCAAATTTGATATAATAAATAGTTGATTTTTAAATTTATTATTCATGTAATTTGCATTAAGATATTACAATCAACACCACAAGTCACTAAAGAGGTCCCCTTTTTTAATACTAACGTGGTATTTGGTTTTATAAAATGAAATATCATGTTTATTGTAAAAAAATGTATTATTATTTATAAAACAAAATCATTATATTTTTTAACTCACTACTACAATGTTAATATTACAAATTATTCATAGAAAGTGCATAAAAATTGTTCATAGTACGTTCCAAGTTAGTACCACTAAAATAGTTCTTTGAATGGTCATAGAACTTTATTGCAAAATATTAATATTTATTACAATCACACAACAAGCAATTAATTCTAAACAAACCATGCAAAATAACAACCACGATTGACTATAAATACAATAGTTGTATTTATAATCAATGCAACCACAAAAGCTGATATTATTTTTTATGCGAAATTATCATGCAAAAATTAACTACAGCTATTGTGAGAATCGTGCAACGACTTTGTTTTTATAATACAAAAATAAGAACTTGATTTTAACAGTAAAATTATTTGCCCTTATTAGTGCTAATCTACATAATAATGTAAATATTATTATAACTAATACTGAAATAAATTTTAAATTAAAAATAATTGATTTTTATTTAGAAAAATGTAGGTATAATAATTAAGAACTTGTTTATTACCGAACACAAAATGAGCTGTCATATTATAATATTTCTCAAAAACTTAATGAAGTGTGTGTCTCCCAAAAATCTATGATAATAACACAATTGTCGATCACTATTTAATTTAAAAAAATGGTTTCGAGGATGTTTTAATATTAATGATGTTGATACAATCTGAATATTGATTACAAGCGAGAGTTATCATTAAGAACACCATTCAATTTGTTAGTGTTAGTGCAAATCCATAATGTATTTTGACCAAGTAATTTTGTTGAACTCTGATACGAACCCAAAGATACATGGCCAGTTGTTGCCAGTCCCATCCGGGCTGTCCCGTACCAAGGAGGCTGGCAACGTCTCCTGATAACTGGGCTGTACCTGGCGTCACCGCGCACGTTGATTCTCCTAGCTACGAACACACAAACAACATTCATGCAACTAAACATAATCTACATCAACAAATCTACATATTATATTATATTATATTTTAATGATGGTTTCACTAAAAAAGAATATAATATTACTAAGTTTTAATCAATTTTGTAACTTTGTAATTGATCAACCGGAAAAAAAAAATAATAATTTCATAACTGTGTAATAATGATTGTGTTAGCAGCTGTCCACTACTTGTTTGTGTAAAAGCATTCTAAATACGTCAAATGTGAAATATTAATAAAGTAATAATAACATAACATAATAGGCGTTCATAAGAATAGAAATAATTTAATAATTTTGTTTGAATTGAAAGCCAGCTATTAAACTGATTTATATTTTTTATTTTTTTATTTCAATGACTGATTAAGAACTTATTTGTATTTTTTTTTATATGAAAACTTAAAATATTACTCATAATATGTTTCAATAGTCACATAACTTAGTATGACTGTTATGTAAAAATGTGTTCAAAAAATAAATCTCAAAAGTATTTAATCAACAACCATTAGAAATTATTGGTTTAAATTTTTTTTTTTTTAATTTGGTTTATTTACACTAACAAGTGTAATTTTTCAAAAAACAGTAAACAAATAATTATATCTAAAAATAATTGAAATATTTAATTTTAACGTTGATGTGATAATATTTTAACTAGCATTTTATGTGTTTTTTAATTCACAAAAACATAGACAAATTTCTCTATCTGAATCTATACAGTTTATTAATCAGAAATCCTTCACGAAAGTTTATTATGAAGGAAAATATTAAAAACATAGTATTACCCTCACATTAAAATTAAAAGACTTACAAATTAAAATGGATATATATTTTCTATGTATGCTATAATTTTTCAAAAAATCAACATAATAAGATACATATTTGTTTGGGATATTTTATTAGAGATTTTCCTCTAAAGTACAAAGGAATTGTTTTTTAAGTTCCTTACTTTAAGTGTAATTTTATTTATCATAAATATTTTATCTAAAAATTGGCTGCAACATGGAATTTGAATAATCCATACACTGTACAGAATATATAAATATTATATTATACGGAAATAAAACAACAAATAACAAGCCCACAAAACCAACCAATACTACTACTTAATCCATACACACGGAAATGAAAAATTCAGTATAATATTATAGACATTTATGCCATTATCTAATTCCAATGCATAATGTTTAATTTAAATAGAGTACAATTTAAATGAATTTATCTTATTATGTAAGTAAGCTCTCTAAAGGACTGCGCTTGATCAATTGATTTTTAAAGAACAGTTAAAATTATTAATTGTTTTGTGCAACCCAGCACTATTACCCTAAACATATAAAAGAAATCACACCAATTATTTTTTAACAACCAGTTTTTTTAGCCTACCTATAAATGACTCTACTTAACTAATGAAGTCAATTCTATGTTCTAGATTTATGATCTGAAACAACTGAACTAGTTGATGTTCAAATCAAATATTAAAATTAAAAAAAATATATTTATAAACAAAACCAATAAATATTTTGTGGATTTTCAATTTTACATTAAGTATTGTTGTAATATTTCTTATAGTAAAAAACATTTCTGCCTTAAAAAAAGGGAGAGGGAAATAAGATAAATATAGTGACCAAATAAAAAATCATAAAATAATAATAGACATAATAAAACAAATTAAATAATTTCAATTAATTAGCGAATGACCAATAAAATAATATGGAACACCAAAAAAAAAAAAATGTTCATCTATGTGTCATGCTTGAATGAATGCTTCAAAATAAAAATTAAAAACGAAAACATATCATATAGAATATTTACAAGACACAAATAAAAGATTTACCGGCAATGCCTGTGATGAACTGATGGTATCCATCAAAGATCTCGGCGATCCGAGATCAAATTTAAACATGGTCACATCCTGCATAGAAACAAACACCAGAGTTCCAGAGTTCACAATAATAATATAACAGATCATACCTATTCTAACTTAATTATCAAGTAAATTCAATCAATTGTGAAAATAAAGAAATTAAATTTTATATTATTATAATATTATTGTAAATAAAGAAATTTTATTACATACATTTTACTAATTAAAAATAGGCATAAATGTTTAATTTAAAAAAAAAAATAGCTTAAATTTCAAATAGGATAGAATAGTTGCTATATCCAAAATTTAACGTGTTCATTGATCATAATCATCCGACGACAATTTACTAAAATAGTTGCAACAGTAAGTATTTAAAATAAAAACTAACCTTAGCCTTCTGAACCATTTTTTGTTCTTCTTTCTTAAAATTTCTTTGGCAAGTAGATATGAGTCTTCTCACTCTGTTATTAAGATCACCGATGGAAGGCCAAATAAATTCATTTGATTCGGCTGTAGGTGTTGACGGTAATACGGCAGTGCTATCTTCTGCAGCCAATGAAGTTGATGGTTCTGATAATATTTCTTCATAGTTTGTAGGTACTTCAGAATTTTCTTCTACATCATTTAGTTTTGACACATTTGTTTCTTTTTCATCGCTAAAAAAAAAAAAAATATTGAGTTTGTTATAAAATGAAATCAAATACACGTTAGGTTAGGTTATCAAGCAAAAAAAATGATATTTACACTGTAGTTGGTGGTCCGCACTTGGCAAGGAAACTCAAAGCAGGATCATTTCTCATCTGGTTATAACTTTCAAAGCCATGTTTATATATACCGACTAATAGTGAACGGTCATCATCGCGATCCCACCAGGGAGTAGGAGCGAGATCACAAAGAGGTGTGTTTATTGGTAATTTACTGTAAATTAAACCATAAGAATAATCACTTATTATTAAAATTTTACATATTTATTTTATAAATTTGTACACACTAAATATTTAATAAATAACAATGTACAAGGCGCATTACTGACCTAATATGGAGACCTTCTATGACTTGTGAAGCTAAATCACCCACTATGTCACTTTTGATATAATACAGCATACGTAGTCTTATTAAAACTCTGAAAATATAAAAAAATAATTTTATAGTAAAAAAGTTTTTTAAAAAAATTTAAATACCCACTTGTTAGCATGTCGACTGAGATGTTTACGATAATTGCTATCCAAAAAAATGTCTCCGTCGTACTTGGAGTTTCGGCTCCAATGTTCTTCGTCAATCAATTGAGCAGAATTCAATTCTTTTTGCTTCAATTTTTTCTTTTTTGATCCTCGAGAATTTTGGCCTGATTTAACATAAATCATAGGTATGGCATTAAATAACATATAATAAATATTATATAAGTAAAATTACAATATAAATTATTTACAAATAAAAATATATAACCTTGTTTTAAAAAAAACTCTTTTTATCAGTAAGTACTTAAGTATGAAAAATTTGAAAGAAAATGCTTGATTGCTTACCACTATGTGTTGGAGAATCTTCAACAGATATGTTATCAGGTGTTATAAGATCCCAAATAAAAGATCGTATCTTTTCATCTCCACGATAAAATCGTAAGCAATATAAAATCTATAAATAATAATTTATTTTATTACAAAATACTCGATTTTAATTATTTTTAAATTAAACCCTTATCAATACATACAACAATACGAGCTAAATCTTCAACATCATTTTCTTTCCAACCGTCACGGAAATCATTATGTAAAATAATATCTGACCAACGACTCCATCTATAATAATAACAAGCAAAAATATTTAATTGTAACAATTAATATAACATTAAACCAATTAGATGGTTATTTCAAATAAAATACGAACCCAAAAGTCAAAATTCCTCTTTCAACTTTGTAACATTCACTTCTTGTCCAGCAACCATAAAGCACTTCTCCTTCTTTGGGTACATAGTCAGGTGGTAAAAATTTGTTACGCAAGTTTTTACTTTTACGAGTTCGACGTCCTATAAAGTATAATTATGTATGGTCAAGTTGAGCTAGCATTCAAATAATATTTTGTATTTTACAAAACAATATTTACTTTGATATTTACATATTCAACAAGAGACCATAAAAAATATTTTTTCTCGAGTTTTATATGAAAATATTGTACACTACAATATTTGACTAAAACGCATTTTGACTAATATTTTCTATGTACAATATTTACCTCTTCCACGACCGATTCCTTGATTATTGTCACCGTCGCTGTCCGCAGAACCAGAAGATTCAAGTTCTGACATATCCATAACAGCTTCATCGTGCCCATATCGTTTTATTTGTGTACGCCGTCTTGGTTCTGATATTACTAGTTCATTCTGTAAAAAAAAATAATAAAATTAAAATTACAAAAAGTATTTTTTAACCAAATGTAAATACATACTTGATCTCCTCTGTCGGATGTGTCAATATCAGCTTTCCTAGCCCATTTTTTCCAAAAGTCGGGATCGTCAATATCGATATCTTGACGTATGCCACTTGATGCAAAACTAGCTTTGGAAAAAGTTGATCCTTTTTCACTTTCTAGTGTGATAACTTGTGTTCTCCTTGAAAGGATCTGGTCGATATCTTCTTCGCAAAATTTGTCCCCAGCATTGTCTTCTTCCATAACAGCACCATACGCACCTAATATTACAAAGTAGGTAATATATAACATAAAGCAAAATAAATCTTAACACATTTTATTATAATTTCTTTATCAAACCTTTCTTTAGCAAATCTTCTATTTCTTTTTTAGAAAGCTGTTTGTTGTTTAAATCTTTGCCTTGTGCTGTATTCATACTCTGAAGAAGAGCTTTATCCAATCCAAGTTTTAACGATGCTTTATTAAACATTTCCCTTTCGTATGTATTGCGGCACAAAAGTCTATACACTTTTACCATTTTTTGTTGTCCAATTCTATGGCAACGCGCTTGGGCCTAAAATGAAAAAAATCATTGAATAAATATTTAGAACTTTTGTGTATTAAAAGCATCAGTCAACAACAAATTATAATAAACGTTTGCAATATTTCATAAAAAGTATTTTAACCTGAAGATCGTTCTGTGGGTTCCAATCGCTGTCATAAATTATTACAGTATCGGCAGCGGTTAAATTAATACCCAAACCACCAGCTTTGGTACACAACAAAAACACGAATCTATCAGAATCTGGTTTACAAAACCTGTCGATGGCAGCTTGACGCAAGTTTCCACGTATCCTACCATCTAACCTTTCAAACGGATACCTGAAACATACAAATTATATTAATAGGCATTTCAAAAATGTTACATGTACACAGTAGTAATAATCTAATTGAACTCACTTTCTATACACTAAATAATCTTCAATAATGTCTAAACACCGTACCATCTGACTAAATATCAACACCCTGTGTCCATTATCTTTGAGTTTTGGAAGCAATTTGTCAATCAATACCATTTTACCAGAAGAATGTATTAATGCTTTATAATAGACATCAGGATCATCACCGTTGAGGTTGCGATAATCGTATTGAATTTGATCTTCAGCTCCTACAAGAGAATATTATATTTATGTTACTATATAAGCAGACAAAATAATATTTCTAAATATTACCATTTAATAGATATGGATGAATACAACATTTACGTAATTCCATCATGGTGTTCATTAAGTTAGGGACATTAGCCGAAGTTGTGCCCTTCGATAAAAATGAGAAGTTTTTCTCCAAAATTCCTCTGTAATATTTCTTTTGTATATTGGTCAATTCAACCTAATATATAAAAAACAAAATGTAAATAGACACAAGTGCATATTCTTGTCACGACACACAATTGAAATATTTTAATTACTTCAACGACTGTTTCTTCTTTAGGGGCAATTGACTTTTCAACGTCTTCTTTAAGCCGCCGTAACATCATTGGCTTTAGTAATAATTGAAGCTTCTGTACTTCAGTTTCTGATTTTAAAGAACCAAACTCTTGCAAAAATTCTTCACAGCTCGAAAACTGAGTGGGTTCGAGGAAATTCAATAGCGAAAATAGTTCGTTTACATTGTTTTGTAGAGGTGTTCCAGACAACAAAACTCTATGTTCCTGTTAATAATAACATACTTATTTGATAAATATTCAAAATTGCAAGACATCACTATTATTATTATCTATTATAACTTACAAGGTTCAATGCACGCAATCCTTCCAGCAATTTACAGTTTCGATTTTTAAGCCTATGTGCTTCATCAATAACACAAAGTCTCCAGTTAATATCTTTAAGTTCCATACAATCGGATATAATAGTTTCAAATGTTGTGATAAGTACATCGAATTTGGTTATCTCTTTAATTATAGCACCTTTCTCGGTTCGATAATACATTTCATATTGTTGTACCATATTTCTGCTATGAGAACTGTTGAAAAATAAAGAATAATAAATACTTTATTCCATGTTTTTCTTTAAATTTATTTAGTAGTATTTAGTACTAAATAGTAGAATACTCACGAGCCATGATAAACGATAACATTTAATTCAGTCCACCCTTCAAATTCTCTTTGCCAATTAGGAATAGTCGATAACGGCGCTATGACTAGAAAAGGCCCTCTAACACCATATTCATGAACAGCGTTTATAAATGTCAATGACTGAATAGTTTTACCGAGACCCATTTCATCAGCCAATATACAATTGCGACTAAGGTTTAATCAAATGAAATATATTAAGACTACAACGAACGCGATTTGAAAATGATTATTGTTACTCACCCATTATACCAGGAAAAAAGTAACCAGTTAAGACCTTCCAATTGGTATTCCCTCAGCGTGTTGTTACTCTTATAGACAGGCGACTTCTCCAATTTCTCCCAATCGGTCGGAGAAGGTTTTTTCTTGGGCTATACAACGATAATTCATAATTATAAAAAATATATAATTGAGAGTCCAAGTACTAATTTACATTAAAACAAAAGGGAAAAGTGGTAAAGTAAATGTTTTAAGTGAGTATCAGACATAATATATATCATGATGTCCAATAGATATATTTTAATAAAATAATATTATTGTTTGAACATTCATATTAGCATGGCTACAGTCATCATTTTCACATAGGTTTTTCTCATAAGTATTAACAAATTAAGATTTAAAAATAATTTAAATTAGAATTTACCTTCCATTGGTCTTTGGGTGGTGTATGCCTTATCTTTTCAAAGGCCTCGATTTTCACTGGGTCGACATCCGGTTCCAACTCCCACGTGCTATCTTCATACTGCAGAGCACGCCATTTAACCAAGTAATATTTGGTCGGTTTTTCAGCATTTGGTTCTTCAAACTGTTCCGATACATCAAGGACACGATCTACTTCGATATAGTCTGGATTGAAAGGTTCTTCTTCAAGCTAAAACACAAAATTACGTATTATAATACATAGACAAATAAAAGCTTTAAAACTTATGAGCATAAAACAATAACACTCACATTTTCAAAAATGTTAGTATTATTTGCCATTTTCTGTTTGAATCGTTTCAATTTAGCAGCGATTCGTTTATCGCCTTTCATTAATTCTTCTTCGGTTTTCCAATCACAATGAAGATATGAGAAATTCCTATACTTCACATAATATTCATCCACTTCAATCGTTTTTTTATTATTATCATTAGACTCATCAGATTTTAATTCTGTATTTTCTTCTTCATCACCCGATTCTTTTTTTATAATTTCTTTATTTTCAATTTTTTCCTCATGTTTTATATCTTCAGTTTTTACTGTAGATCCTTCTTCATCGACCTTATCTTCTGTTTCTTCTGTTTTTTCTTCCAAATCTTTTTCAGTCTTTTCAGTTATAACCTCTTCATTTTCTTTCTTAATTTCACTTTCACTGTCACTATGAGAACTCTTTTCATCTTTACTAGTAGTAATCACTTCTCGAGTTCCCTTTCGAACAGCTAATATATGCTGAACTACCATCGAATCCTCATCAGTTACATTCTGAAAAACAATTTGACAATATTCATAATGAAAATAACTCGTAACTAATTAATAAAAAACTAATTTCTAGTCACCATGAAATGACTTACAATATACACCATATTAGGTTTGACCGAATTAGCATTAGCATTTTTGTCTTGATTTGATTTTTTACTTTCACCAGCAGTACCAGAACCAGAAACTGAAGACTTCCTTTGAGGAGATGACGATTTTCGTGAGTCATCATCGGACATAGCTAACATAATATCATCAACATATTTCTTTCTTTGAGTATGCCTCCCCGATCTTCGTTTCTGTAAGAAAACATTCAAATTTAATTAAAATGATTTAATTTTATCAATCATATTTTTTTCATTTTTATTTAGTTTAAATTATTATTATGATTATAGTTCCTTAATAATTGATTAGGTAATCTCTAACTCTATATTTCATTAAAATAAAAACATAATTCTTCTTTTGAATTATATTTATATACAATACATACATTATCATCTCCTTCTGGAGATGGTGGTGGTGTTATGTTACGTTCGTCATTATCGGATTCATTAGCAGGAACGGGTTTTGGTTTTTTCCGCCTAAAACAAATAAACACAATGTTTAGTCAATTAAACTATATACTCAAATCATAAAAAAAAAAAAAACAACTTACTTAGAAGAACGATTACTACTACGAGCTTTCGTTTTACGATCTGTACTCCGTTTAGTAGACTTTGAAGATTTTGAAGGTGCTTCTGATTGAGTACTTTCAGGTAACGATTCTACATCTACCATTGAATCATCAGCAGTATTTTCCTTTTCGCTCTTGCAAGGATTTGTATCTACTTCAGAATCATCCAAAGACTTAGCTGGTTCAGTATCATTTTTAGTTTCAACTTCACTGTCATTCATAATGCTTTCTTCTTCATTATTTGTTTCTAAATTTAGTTCGTCAATCGGAGCTTCTTCAACAGGCGTAACATTTTCGACTCCAACTTTTTTCTTCTTTTTTGGTTGTCTATAAAAAAATTGTAATAAAATTGTAATTAAATGGCAGCTTTCATTTTTAAATATATACAATATAGTATATTTCTAACAATGTTTTTAATATTACCTTTTGGGCTTAGGAGTTTCTGTTACTTCAGTTTCTGTGACTGTTTCTTTCTTTTTCTTTTCTTTAACAACTTTAGGTTTAGGAACTTTGACAGCTTTAGGTTTTTTGGTTTTTGGAGACTGTGACTTTTTAGGTGTTCTGTAATATTTCAAAAAATATATTTTTAATATTATTTAATACAAGTCGAGCACATAAAATTTATGTGTAAAATAATAAAATAATACCTTGTTGCTTTAGACTTTCTAGGAGATCCTTCAGTAAGTGAATGAAGTGGAGGGGGCGGTTCTTCGTCTTCTGTAAAATTAAATACACTGGACTCTACAGGAGGTTCTTCTAACGCTTTAGGTGAAACTGGTGGTGAGACTTCAGGAATTAGTGTTGGCGGTGGAGGATCCTGATCACTGCCAGACCAACAATCACGTTCAAGAGATTGTGGTTCATTTAATTCTGCTGGAGATAACGATCTAGATTGATGAGAGTCAACAGATATTTTATCATTTTCAGGTGTTGCTGGTTTTTCAACATTTGGACTGGGAACCGGGGATTGACTATCAGTATTGTCATCTTTTTTCTCTTCAATGTAAGGCAATGGCGATTGTGCATTATACTCAGAAGGTGCTGGTGAGTCATCATTATTTTGTTCTACAGAAGGCGATTCAGCCTGGCTTATAGGCTCAGATGGAATTGGAGAATTAGCTATAATGGACTGTTGTTGTAATTGTTGTTGCTGCTGTTGTAGCTGTTCTTCCTGCTCGATTTCCGCATCCTCCTGTTGCTGGTGTTGCTCTCGAGTTAAGTGTTGTTCTTGTTGCTGTACATGTTGGTGTGGTTGTTGTTGATGTTGTTCAGGAGGCATTTGCATAGGTTGTTCAATGTGTCCCGTAGGTATCATAGGGTCTGTCGGATAGGGCACAGAATTAGGCAATTGTGGCTCCGATGCACAGGGCATGATAGGCTGTTGGACTGGTAGTTGTTGTAACTGTTGAGGTGGAGGTTGTTGGGGTACGTGCTGTTGTGGTGGCATTCCCATGGACTGCATGTGATGATGATATGCAGGGTCTGAATTATTATACATGGGTGGTTGAGGCATATGCTGTTCATGATGCATAGGATTTGGCGGCATTCCTAAGTGTGGCATATTAGAACCCATCATATGGTGTTGCTGAGCCATACCAGGACTCATATTCATGTGCATTGGCATCATTTCTTGTGGCACCATAGAATGAGTGGGCAGTTCGGGTTGTAAAACAGGAGGAGAAAAAGGCATCTGCTCTTGTTCTTGAGCCTTCTTTCTACTTTTTCTAGGTTTAGGCGTTCCTCTACCTTCGCCCGAAGCACTGCCTCTGCCTCTCCCTCGTCCTCTACCTCTTCCACGTCCTGAAGTCGCCTGGAATTATAATTCTTATAAGTCATGTACAACACAAATTAATGTTATTAATAATAATGTCATACCACAGGCACAGCTGGTTCCATGATTGGAGGTTGATACATTGGATTAACTACAGGACAATGAACACCGCCCATACATTGGTCATTTGCTTCATGTTGTTGCAAAATAGATATTCTTTCTTGTAAGTGGCTTATCTAAAAATATTGATGATAATAATAATAACAATAATTGACACAACATATAATTTATTCATGATGACCTGAAATAATTATTTTAAGTAATATACCGCGGTAGAAGACAAAGCAAGACTCGAAGTACTGAGATCTAACACAGAAGAAAAAAGACAAATGCTAGCACAAAAACAGAGAGCATGCAAACATATAATAAGAAGGGAAAAAAAAATCTGGGAAGAACAAAAAATAAAAACCATCGAAGAGGAATACCTGAATTCCCGCACCTTTTTTGGAATAACAAATGAGCTAACAAAAAAACGTAAACCAAGAACGATGATAATGAAGGATAGCAATAACGTACTGATTACAGAAGAAAAAAAGATTGCGGAAGAATTCAGAGAAACATTTAAACAGTTATTGGGAAAACCAGCGGACACAACCGAAGAGAGTATAACATACCTAACTGCAGAACCAGAGGATAAAAAACCAAGTCAAGAAGAAATAGAAGCGGCCATTAAAATTCTTAAAAATAATAAGGCCCCAGGAGAAGACTAGATCATGGCTGAACTCCTGAAGAACGGTGGACAAAAACTAACGCAGGAAATATGGGACCTATTAAAAGAAGAAGTATGGAAAACTGAAAGGATTCCACCGGAATGGAACCTAGCGATAATATGCCCCATATATAAAAAAGAGGACCCCATGGATGTAAAGAATTATAGAGGAATATCCTTACTTAACACCGCATACAAGATTTTATCGAATACTCTACTAAACCGATTAAGACCATACGCCAATAACATCATAGGAGAATATCAGAGTGGTTTCATGTCAGGCAGATCAACAATAGACCATATATTCACGCTTAAACAAGTAATAGAAAAGTACTATGAGTTCAACAGGCCGTTACACTTAATTTTTATAGACTTTAAACAGGCATATGACTCCGTACAAAGAGCAGAAATATGGAGATGCTTAAAGCTGTTAGGAGTCCCCTCAAAACTAATATCGATGATAAGAGTGAGTACGGAAGGATCAAGATGTGCAGTTAAATTTGGTCACGAAAAATCAGAAGAATTCCAAACAACAACAGGATAAAACAAGGTGACGCACTGTCACCAATACTATTTAACATCGTACTAGATATGGCAGTAAGGGAAGTACAAGAAGAATATCAAGGAATTAACTGCGGCCGAAACCTTCCATTACTAGCATATGGCGACGACGTTGTAATATTAGGCGAAAGTGAGCAGGGCATTCAAAAAGCAAAACTGCTGATACGAAGGGCAAAAAAACGGGGACTCAACATTAACGAGACTAAAACAAAATACATGCGAATCGGTAGGAACAAAGGTCAGATGCGAAATGCAGTTGGACTACAGGTCGGAGAATATATTTTTGAGGAGGTAGATGATTTTAAATATTTAGGCACTAACTTAAGTAGCACAAACGACAACCATGAAGAAATAAAAAAACGCATTACATCGGGAAACAAATGTTTTTACGCGTTCTCGGAGTTATTGGGGTCGAAGCTACTGTCAAAAAAATCAAAAGAACGACTTTACATAGTACTAGCTAGACCAGTGATAATGTATGCATGTGAGACATGGCCCACGACCCAAGGAGATGAGAATAGACTAGCTATCACGGAGAGGAAATTCCTTAGGAGGATTTACGGACCAAAAAGAAACGAAGACCAAACATACGAAATTAGGTCTAACAGAGAACTGCAGGAATTATTCGGAAAACCAGACATAATAGCGGAAATACGCCACAAGAGACTGAGTTGGCTTGGACATGTGCTAAGGGCTAAGTCAATAGCAAATGATGTATTAAGCTGGATTCCTCAGGGAAGAAGGCCGATTGGAAGACCGAAACAGAGGTGGATGGACAAAAATAAAAAAGAACTAAATCAACTTGGAATAGACAATATTATTGAAGCAGCTCTGAACAGAGACAGATGGAAGGAGATTTGTTTTGCAGCGATGGGCTATAATGACCTTTAAAGCTGGAAGAAGAAGAAGAAGAATATTATTATCATAAAATATCAACCATAGAGTTCATAATTAGCCTGCCTGGAGTGTAAACAATTCTAAAAAAAACCCTACTCAAAAAAACAAAAATTCTTTCAATTTAATAAATACATACTCTCATTTGGTGATCAGGTCCAGCGGGTGGCATACAATATAACTCTTGGAGTTGCTGTTGCAATGCAGCCATTTCTTGCTGGTGGCTAATAGGAGACGAATGATACATTCCAGGAGGCGGTGGCCCTCTATGATCATACATCGAAGCTTGTCCATGTTGCATCTGCTGGGGTGGATCGGATGGATGGCTGCTGATCATATCTTCCATTTTATTACCATTTTGATATTGTGACATTGAATCATTATACCCAATATTAGCAGCAGATGGCATAATACTATTAGATCCCATGTGATCAATAGAGCCCTGATTTTGATTGGTTTGTTGTTGTTGCACAGGTGGTATGCTGGTCTGCGGTTCTAAAGTTGGAGGCAAATCTATAAAAACAAAATTATTAACTATAAAATTATGTTTTTATGAAAAAAATTCTGAATTCAGTAAGACAAAAGTAATATTTAGTAATTTTCAGCAAATCATTTTAAAACAATACACTTTCCAAGAAAATATATAGTACTACAACTGTGTAAGGATATTTTTTATTTTAAAAATTTAAGAAGTAAAGTTTTTTTAAGTTTAAGTGTTATGACAAATATTTAAAAAAAAAATTTTGTCAATTTAAGAAAATACATCAATTTACGTAAATAAAGAAACTAGTGTAAAAACCTCCAAAAATTGAGCGTCTAATTGGAAGGAACATATAAGGGTAAAATATGAAACAAAAAATAGAAACCCGTGTTAATGCCTATATGACTTTCTGCAGCATTAGCTTTGTATAAAATAAAGTCAATTTTAACATGATCTTTAAATTATTCGTTCCACGCCGAAAAATTATTAATATTTAAAATCGTCCTCTTTGTCACCATAGAGAGAGACGTTTATAAATGGGATTTTCAAATACTAAAAATTTAACAAAACATATACTTATTTTTTTACAGACATTCTTTTGCTATGGAAAATAAAATGTTATTTATTTGGTACCAATACTTCAGGGAACAAATATATTAACAGACATCATGTTGCAAAGGAAAATAAGCAGCTGTTTTTGTGGAATAAACTTTTCTATTACTTCTACCTTAATATCAACAAATATTATAGAAAATAACAGTGTATTTAAATTTGTACTTGAAAAATCATTTTAAATAACAAGCTATATGAAAAAAAAAAAAAAAATGTTTAAAAAATATTGTTCAAAATTTTAAGTGGTATTTATTTCAAATAATTTATTATTTGTTTTAAATAAAAATTGCTCAGGTCAACTGCCTTTAATATTACATTTGCTCCAAAACATTACTGGAGATAGAAGAAAAATAAAATTGAATTACAGATATAAATAATTTAACTTACCCATATTAGACATGTTGTTCATGTTCATATTGCTACTTGAATTCGAGTTACTTTGCGATTTCGATGAATCTACATTTTGGTTATCCTCAGATGCTGACATGTTTGAGTATCCGGACATACTAGGGTCGTTTAAATTTGATGGAACCATTCCTCCGTTATGTGGAGTTCTTGGATTCGATTGCCAGTGCGGAGAAGTATTAGTCTGAAGACCTCCTCTGTATGACGGATACTCTGTAGGTTGGTTAGTGTTTACAGTCGGCATAACCATTTGTTCAAGCTGTTGAAGAGTACTTTGTTGGGTGTATGGTGATGGGCTTGACGAAGCTACAGCCTTAGGAGTTATCGCAGTAGCTGGCCTTGGGGACATAGTTTGAGCGGAATGAGGATGTGGAGAATGTGTCGATGGTTTGGCTGGTGACATTACGGGCCTAGGCGACATTTGCGGTCTAGGTGACATTTGAGGCCGCGGTGACATCTGGGGTGAAAGTTGGGGAAATTGTGCACGATATTGTGGTTGTGGACTTTCACCTTGAGAAGTATGAGATTTACTTTGACTATTACCACTAGGGGAACCGTACGATGGATTACTAGGTACTTCAATGCCTAAAGCTCTTTGAGGCATTTGTTGTTGTGGTTGTTGGGGTTGTTGAGATTGCTGTTGTTGTGGAGGTGGTTGTGTTTGCTGCGCAAAACCTGGATGTGTAGACATTTGAGACTGTAAATGGTTGTAATTTGAAGAACCTTGTGGGTTAGGTATTTCAGACATCTGCATTTGTTGCTGAGGATATTGTTGTATGTGATGTTGTGGCATACGTGTAGAACCTGTCGTAGTATTTTGTTGATGGCCATAACCAGTGTATCCAGGTGCAGAATTTGAGTACATCATATTCTGATAAGGAGGGGCCATCGACTGTTGTTGACTTCTGGAATAAGCACTAGAAGGTGCTTGATGTGAAGTCATCATCGGTACATATTGACCAGGTTTTTGTTGGGTTTCTTGATTGGGCTGTTGCTGATAGCTCATGTGTTGTCGATACGACGTTTGAGCTATATGAGGATAATGTCTGCTCATACCCGGAGCAGGATAATTCGACCAGGCTTGTAAAGCAGCTTGATCATTGTTTCCATACATGCCTCCAGCTGTATCTGAATAAGGAGAATACTGTTGAGGTCCAGATTGCCCTAAATTAGGTCTGAGACCTGAAGGCATCCTACTTGAACCATATGCAGACCCAGAATGATTAGAATGGAAATGATCCATGTGATTACCAGAGTTGTAATCAGGTGCACCTGGTCCTCCATTTCCTGGTGGTCCAAAAGATGCAAGTTTTTGTAATGGAGATTCCACTTGATGGCCGTGCATTTCTCCAGGCATCTGATACGGCTGCGATTGTGCATAACCGGCATTCGGAGGAGGTTGATTGCCACGACCTGCCACATCTGTAAAATTATCTCCTCCCAATTCAGGTAAGCCTTCCAACATATTTCCACCCACATCCTCTCCAAACAGCTCATATGAATCCATAGTCTCAAACCTGACTAACTACTGCTTTTTAGCAGATCTTCATTTGTGTCGCCGTCTGACATTGTTCGACTGCAAAGCGTTTGCACAATTCGAATTTACACTTCCTGTAGCATACAAAAATACATATATTTGTTACTATTAAACAATAATTTTTATTTTAAAAATGTTGCATAAACAAACTAGTTTTAAAAATATTCCCTATTTAAATTTTATTCAGTAAATCAAGGGAAAATGTACTGGGTATTCTATAGCTCTAATAGTAGTATAATGTTAAATTGAGTTTTTAAAAATCATACATATTTTAATTTAATTTTAAATAATAATACCTAATAAACAACAATTTAAGTATTTTATAACCATATATCAGTTGCCTAATTTTGAGTTTTGTTTGTAATTCTTACATAGTCTATCTGAACATAAAAGATGATGTATTAGTGGAATATGCTAAAAGGGTAAAAGTTATACGCTTACGACTACATCCATGCACATAAGTGAAATAACTTTTCCTCTTCTAGCATAAAAGTTTAAAATAAATAAATGGTACTTAATCATTTTTTTAAATTTTATTATTAAGGCAATACGTAAATATCTAACTATGTAATTAATATTTAATTACATATAAAATAATCTAAATACTGAGAATAAAAATACTTTAAATAGGGTCATGTGATATTTTTCAAAAAACTTGGCTATAAAATGGATAGTGTCCGATTTGCTAGGTGTCACGTCTTCTAATAAAAACTAAATATACCTATTAAATGAAAAAAAAACTACACATTTTCATTGTAATAAGTTGAATTAGGAATTTTAAATGTCTAATTGATTTTGATGTGTGAAGTATTTCATAAAACATAAATGTTCTAATGACAAATAATATGTCAAATGTGTAATGCCCATAAGTTTTTTGACTCTGCCTTTGTTCAAAAAAAATTTAAAAAAATATAAGGAATATTTGTAATAATTTTCGATTATTATAGAAACATTATAGATTTAATAGTAAAGAAACTATTAAAAATAACTATAGGTACCTAATAAAATTTCAAATTTTACATTTACATTACAAGAGGGTTGCCTAGTATAAAAAAAAAATTTTAATTATTTAAAAAAGAATAATTTAAAGATTATATCCTTGAAACATTATTTAGCATATTAAATTATGAGTGTGATAACATAACACTGTCTATTAGTTTTTCCTATTTTAAAATTTAATCGCAATTTTGTCAAAATCTCTTTTCCCCAACTGGCGTACACAATAGAAAGTATTTGACCTATTAAAACTTATTGTAGACATTTTCTTTTAATTTATGAAAAGCATTTTTAGATGATATTAAAAATATTGTAAAATATAAAATATTAGTTAAACATTTTTTTTTGTTAAAATACAGAATTGAAGTAAACAAAAATTACTTAATATGATATAGTAATAATATTTGAAATGCAGTTTCATTCCCACTACTCCCAAAATATGTTGTGTTAGGCATGGCTTTTGGTTCACAGACATTGTGTGCTCGAGGCTTTTATTTTATAAAGTACAAACGGCTGCAGCGGTGCCTTTGCCTTGATTGTAAGACTATGAGTTGTGGTCATTTTATAAAAGCGGTTAACGCTTCCCCAGACCACTGCAGCCAATACTATTTTTATCAAGAAATATATGGGAATATTACTGCTGTATACAATAATATTACTTATTGTACAAGCGTAAAAATATATTAAGCTGTTCTTTTATCGTAACTTGTATTCACTTTTTTTACTGCAGATACCTGATGGTCTTTTGATGTTTAAATCCAGTGCAATAAAATTATACATTGTATTAGTGTGTTTACCGTTTTGTTTATATGTGTTTTGAAATATTAAAATTAAAATTAATAAAAGATAAAAGTAATTGAGTGCTATCAAGTTTTATAACATTTTATAAATATGCACCACCAACTATTTTACTCACGAGCCGCCACTGGTAAAATCAATACTTAGGTTTAATTTCATAATATCAAAAAAAAAAATATTTTTTTATGAATACAATAAATTTATATTACAAATTTCAGTAGGATTGGTTTTTTTTTTTTTTGGCTGCAAAAAGTTTCAAAATTTACTTTATTGTAAGCTTGTCACATCAAGTTTTTCTCTTTATAGTAAAGCGATTTTAATTACCAACATAAATAAAAACTATATAATGAATACAAATTTTTCATTTCATAGCACATCTCATAGAACAAAACCAACAATCAAGATAATGCTTTATGCATGGCATCACATAGATCATTATTATTATCAGCATTTACTTACTTATAATCAAAAATAATCTAAAGAAAATAATGGTTGTTTTACCTAACCTGTTCTTAACAATTATATTACAGGTTTTAGGTATTGTGAAAATAAAGGAGGAAACTGATGCAATTTAAGCTAATATTTTTTTTAATCTACGTTGTAAGGTAAAAAAGCCTATAAAAAAATTATAAAATGACTTTTAAAATATACATAAAAATGATGTTCAAAATCATATATCAATGTTGCAAGTTCTTTATAAAAATGTTTAATAACGGTAGATAATGAAATATATTTTTATTTTTACTAACAAAAATGTTCTAATAATTGTTTTAACCAGTTAGGCTTAATATACGAATATCGAATAATTTTAGTATTGTTAAGCTATACTTAATTTTAAAGCTATAATGGTGAGAATAGCCATAAATCCAACCACATAAAACAATTTTTCATTAAAAAGATTTAAAACTATCTCTGTTCCATCAAATCCAATAAATTCTCAAACAATTAAAATTTTTTCTTAATTTTTTGTTTTAATCTTAAACATAACCAACAAACAAATTGAAACTATTCTTTTTATAGCATAATTCTATTTTAGTGACCTGTCATTGAACACAAACCTTATTTCAATCAAGAAAAGTAAACTCAAGTACAATTAATTACTATGTTAAGAATTATATAATAAATTATTAGAAAAAAATAAGATATAAAAAAATGCATATTAAAAAAAAAAAGTAGTAACTCTTTTTCTCCCTTATTGTAAAAAAAAAACAAGAGAAAAAAGTCTACATTAGACATACTTCAACTACAAAATGTTTGCTTAGTGTCATAATAAATATTGAATAATAAGTAAATATATAAAATAGAAAAAGTTATCAAAAATATTAATATTTGTAGAATAGATACTTATTACCCATATGAAACATGACATACAAGTAAACACTAAACAATTCAGATACAGAAGCATTTTCTTTGTTTGACTACTATTATAAAGTTTTACTCAAAATGTCTAAAAAAAACATACAATTTTCTTATTGAACATCAAATAAAGAATAATTGTATGTCAGAGGCTAATGCCTCTAAAGGTTCATCATCATAATATAATAGGCTAAATAGGCCTGATGGCCCAACACTGTGATCATGAGATGGTTTCTTGAAGAATTCTCTATTTAGGTGGTCACTGAGGGAAATTGGAGCTCTTTTTTACGAGACAATTTCTCGCCAAGCAAATTGAGCGTCCGTGATTGATTGTCAAACCAGTAACAGAGAGCGACAAACAACTACGCCACTTAGCCACTCAACCTCCATACATCAGACACCACATCAACGTCAATTTATTCCTAACATTTAATTTTCTAATTCTAACATAATAACATCAATTCAATTATATCACTATATGTCTAATTAAATAAAAGTTCCCATAATAGGTTGACAAATATGCTCTAATATTAGAATATCAAAAATTTTAATTCAATAAATTTATTTTACTACAACTTCAGTATAACGTTATAATACTTTGACTATCAATTATTTCCATCTGAGAAAAAGCTACACCTTTTTAACTAACACTATTTGGCTGTACTACAATTTCAGTAGTCTAATTAGGGACTTATAATGTCACCTCCAAAAACAAATAATAATAAGATGACCAATTTGAAAAAATATTTCTCCATTTGTAATACTTTATTAGTTGAAAACCTCTCAAACGTAACACCCGAAGACCAGACTCGAGTTCCAACCGCTACCAAGGCATAGAAAAAACATTGATAATGAAATCATTTAATTATATTAAAACGAAAATAATGATGCCCTAGTTACTATATATATTTTTATAGTACTTTAGCTCATAGCCCTAGTACTTTAATTAAGTACTAGGACCTAGTACTTAATTGAATATATAGTCTTTATTGAATAAAGTAAGGCTTTTTGTTTTCTACTATATAATACCTTAAGTCGAAAGAATTATCATTTTTGAACATCTGAATGAATTTTCAACTATTTGTTTAGTTACAAGTTGAAAACATCAAAGCGTTAATGAGAAAAATAAATAGGTATTGAAGTCGTATAAATCATTTTCATTTCACAAATGTTTATATTAGCTCCTTACCTGGTTGGATGAACCAAAATTTAATGTGAAATATTATTTATTGTACCTACATGTTTTATAAATTTATTTCTCTGTATTATTGAATTAAATTATTGATATTCACTATTTGTATTTAACTATTTATATTCACAAAAATAGAATAAAATGTAAAATATTTTAAACATTAGTTATTCACTAAATAATTTTTTTTTTTAAAGTGTTATTTATTTAATAATATTTATTTAAAGCTTATAATTTATAAATATCAACTGTTAGGTTAATTCTATGTGTTTAATAAGTGTAGAACAAAATAATCATCAAATCTAAAATTCTAAAAAATACTTAAAATATGTTTGTGCATTTGGACAAAACAATTTAAGTAAGTTAATATAAATTTTAAATCTCAATTAAACGAATTGTTAATTAATAATATCTAGTATTTAATTTTAATTGATACTATACATAAATCATACATTTTTATTGTTCAAATGTTCATTACCAACTGTCATGTGATATGTCACATTAAAGTTAAATATGTAAAAACGCAAAAATATAATAAAATAGTTTGTTTCCATAACATACGTGCAAGACACTAAAAAGATTAAAAAGTGAACAATAACAATAACGCATAATTTTCTTCAACGTGAATTTAATAACTATAAGTTACAACTTAATTCATTTATCAAAATTGTTTTAAATTTTCATTTTAATGGTATAATTTTAATTGTAAAATTTAATTAGTTCAAATTTATTTATTTATTCGTAAGACATTAGTTCGAATAGGACACTTATAATATTATGTAATAATATAAAACTAAAACATAATATTTGGTAAAACTGTAAAAAAGGACTAATTTTAACAGAAATGTACATTTTTATTTATCGTTTTCAATAATGAACATTCAGTTAAAATAAAAAAAATTTTGCCGGTTTTAATTTCATTTTAACCCTAAAAGGTTGGCACTTGTATACCTAGTATTATGCTATCATTACTTAGATCGAACATAAACCTATATTTACTGTTTATTTCTATAGTTTAAATACCTTCTCGCTTTGCAACGAAGCTAAAACTATAGCTACTATTACTATGAAACAAAATAAGAAAGGTCATTAGCAAAAAACTTTGTTATTAGGTCGATTTTTATAAGAGTGTGGCTCATCTTTAGACATTACTTATATATTGAATGTAAACAATAAACATTTTATATGTATAACGACGTTCGGGGTGACCAATATTAATTCTTCGAGACGATAACGAAAATGAAATTCTTAAAACAAATCGAGTAGTGCTAAATCGCTTATGATAATGATTAGGATGGTCGTCAATGGACATTGGGGCGGCATCAAATTTGGCTGGGTGAAAATGTGTATTATGGTGTACCCACTACCACCCACATACTTGTTAGCATAACAACATTAGCAATTGTATCATTATCGGCTGCAGTATCAACCGTATTCGAAAATTGAACAATTCCAAAAACATCTAGACAGAAGGTTGGGTGGGGGGGGGGGTGTATGCCTCGGACACTAAAACCGAACACGATCGCACTTAAACCGATATATAAACGTGGTGGGTCTTACCTATAGTTTACAAAACGGACAGGGCTCGTCTTGCGTTGCGACATTGTTGTGTCTCACCAACGTTGATAAACAAACTACCGTGGAACCGCACACGCACCGCCACCACCGCCGCCGCCACTAGTCACTACCACGCCGCCACCAAAACGGCGACGGCGACGACGTCAGGACGCTTCACGGCGATGGCGTTCGTTATCACTGTCCCGAGCAACCCCATGTAATATAACGCCTATTGCGATATTGCTAATTGTTGAAATATGTAAATGTCGGATGTAAACAAAAACAAACGATCAAACCAACGTTCCGAATACTAATTACAGCTATGAATTGTGATGGAGGCGGCGGCGGCGTCGTCGTCGGCGATTTCAGAGAACGCGCGGACGATAACGAAACGGGGGGGATGCTATGCGCGTCTACAACAAAACGGGTAGCACTTGCCAATGATGGTTATTATTTTATAGGTGCACATACTAATACTAATACTAATAACAACAATAATGATAATGAGCTCTATTGTTATAATAATAATAATAAACGCAAGACCGAAAATCGGCCGACTTACCGGTAGCGGTTGTATCATTTGGCGATCACGTCATATCGTCGGCGTGCAAATTGATAATAATAATAAAAACAATTAATGTAAAAAACGAATAGGGAAAAAATAATAATAAAACGATGACGGTCGTTCGGTTCTCTGCTTTGTGCGGGGCAGCTGCGATTTCTGCGTGCCGTTGCCGGACGATGACCACATACAATAGTTATTATCACACGCGAAAAACAATATAAATACAAATTTGCGGTTCACGTAAACGCGACTGCAGCGGCGGCGGCGGCGGCGTCGACGGCCACGACACTTTTACCGGAATAACGGCGGCTGCTGCTTATTCTTCTTCTGTTGCACGGGGTAAAACGATACGTCATGTTATTTCGTTGTATATATAAATATAAATTATGTTATATACACACAAAACGATGATATCGTGCGAGTGTGTTATTGTATATTATATACATGTAAATATAGCGTTATATTATGTTATTTGTGCGAATATGATAATATTATATCGTCGCGGCGGCGTTGCTCTATAATATTTATTTGTTCGCGTTGATAAGTGTAAATACGATTTCTTCTTTTTTTTTCAATATTTTAACAACAATCTTCTATAATCAGCGCGTACACACATACACGCACACACACACACACACACGTACACAACTATACACGACGCACTCGCACACAGACTTGTACGGCGGCGACGGCGGTGTAAACGAACGGAAAATCGGTACGTCGGCGGCGGCGGCGGCGGTATCTACTTCAGACTCGTACCGCGGTGCTGCACGACGGACGACTGTGGCGGAGGCGACGACGAGAGTGAGTGAGAGAGGTGTGTGCGTGAGAATGAGTTTGGAGAGAGAGAGAGCGAGAGAAGGGAAGCGAATAAAATAACACCAAACGACTATAATATTATTATTATTATATGAAATTATATTATATATAATAATAATACTCTATGTGTACATATATAAATATATGATGAATTTTAACTATCTAATTAATTTTGATTTTTCGTTAAATTTTCTTGTCTCGATTTTTTTTCTCGATAATATATTTTATTATCATTCATTTATATTTTCATTTCCACCACAATAATATAATCCTCGGGCAATTCACACACACATACACACGCACGCGCTCTATACACACATTCACATAGACGATCGGCACGGTTCGTCGTCGTCGTTGCGTCCGTCCGCCGTCGTCGTGATCGTGAGGTTTGCCCGCACGCGTGCGTTCCGGTCACCGTCTCGCCCCGCGCGCGCCCTACGGTTAGCGAAAGGGGAAACGTGTGCGACGGTATATCCGCGTTAGCGGCCAGAGGGGGAGAAACACACACACACGTCAACATTGTATCTTGGACAGCAACGGCGGTGCGGGCGACTCGTGTAACGGCCCGAATGATTGGTCGTCGTCGGCCGGTTACAACGACGGCGGCTCGGGGACGCGGGCCAATGGCGGACGCCGTTAGGTCAGCTGGTTGCGGGACAATCATTTGACCAATAACACACATATAATCTATATATATATATGTATATATAAAATAATAATATAATACTACGGTATATCGTCGCCGCCGTCGTTTCTGACCACAATCGTGTTTTTACACACGACGGTGTCTCGCCGGCCCCAACGACACTCGTAATACTCTGTTGTATTAAATATTATCGTTGCCGGTTCCTCTGTGTGTACGCCGGGCTAACAACCCCTCTTCACCCCTCCCGTGCCGGCTTCCTCAATCACCCGTCGTTTGCAATTGCTATTAGCTCGCGTCTCGTCCCTTTTATGAAAATTATCTGCACTCGGAACATAATATAAAATTATATGGAGGATGACTGTGTAGACTGTAGTGGCATCGATATACGTCTATTCTGTATTGGGCCGCGTTTATATTAGATTTATTCGTCCCTATTTCTAATTTCCCCGATTTCTGCAGAGAGAATAGGTCGAGAGGAGATGATTTGCCGGATTTCGGCAAACTGGCAATATTATTATTCCATAACGAATCTGGCGACTTTGAAAAAATACGGTAAAAAAGTAAACGTCCGACGGAAGGTGGCTCAGAATCCATTCAACTCGTCGTCGAACGTCGTTACGCCGTACGGGTTTAATTGATTTGTGTCAGTGCTGTCAATTGTACGGAATTGCAATTTCGGCGTCCTCTGCTGCCGCCGCCACCGCCCGCCACGCCGTTCACGTTTGTTTTCTATCCGTGCATTTTTTTCGCGGCTTTCCATTGGCCGGTGATAACGGCCGATCGCCGCCGCCGCCGGCCGACCCGCAGCCTGCGATGACGCTTCCGAATTGGCGATATTTTCCCCGTCGTCCGTTATCGATAGGACCGCGGTAGCCGGTGGCGGTGTTCATTGATTATTTTATTATTAAATTATGTACACTAAATAATCACCCGCACACACCACATACACAATCGATTGACGTCAAACCCTCCCCTCTAACCATCCCGTCACTCCATCGTTCGGTTTTCGGTTGTCAAGCGAAAAGCGTATCGTTCGTTTTTTGTTTATCGCAAATATTCATTCATATTGAAGTTCAAAACTACCCCCAGTAACCGCATATACATTGTATAGGGTGTGTATATATATTTTACGTTATGTATATATATATATATTATACACACACAACTGATAAACCGCCCTAACCGATGAAAAAAAACGGTTTTATAGGTATGAAAATTTAACATTTAGTGAAAACCCATATACGCTACGCATCTTCAATTAAGAATAAAATACCCAATATAAACAAATTATTATTGCATATCCCTGAACATTCATAGGCCTAATATCGCAGAATTTCAACTTGTACAAACCCGATTTGACAGCCTCCGAGAATAAAAGTTATGGCCGGGTCTATTTCACAGTTTTTATAAATTTAGTACTTACCTACGTAATGTAAAAGTAAATTTTCCAGAAGGTGCAAAATAGTATGTTTTTAGAGGCCCCTTTACACATTTTATGGGAGTGCGCAGGTGCTCTGCTGAGTTTATGCCACCGCAGGGATTAAACAAATATATGTATATTTTACGTATTTGTTAGGTTAGGTTAGGTCTTGGGATCTAAAAGAGCCAATGTCAATGTTTGACGAAAATGAAGTTAGACGCCTTGTAAACAGTGTCGTGCTAACCGCATTATAAGTATCCCAGGACAACCGCTTTTAGCAATTCTCTGAAATTGCATTTACCCCCTTCACCGTCATTTTAATAAAATTGACATATCATTAATTAAAGCCGGCAGCCACTTTCCGCCCTAAGGCAAGTCCTTATTTTAAGTTTTGTAACATCATTTTTAGTGTTAAGTATTTTTAACAAATTCTTAAAAAATCATACCTCAATACTCATAAACGGTTTAAGATAAAAAAATCAAGGTTCCATTTTAATAAGTACCCATTTAGTGTAAAAAAAAAGTGATACCTATGCAAAATTCAAATATAGTACGCGTGACGTCAGATGTACTAACGTTTAATATAATAATTAATGTGTATGTTACAAGGGTTAGGGTGGTTATTAATTTTATGTAAAACTTATTTCTCTAAAAACAATTGCAATTTTGTAGTTTTTTGTGTTTATTTTTTATAAGGAGGAAAGATACAATTCTATATATTATATCTATGATATATAATAATATTTTAGATATATATATATATATATACACATACTATATAGGTATAATATAATTTATTATACCCAAATATCTTATGCTAGTTAATAAAATTGTAGGTACTGTATTATTTGTTCAGATATTACAATTTATTTTCTTACTCATTTTACATATTTACTGTTTTTGTACTACATTGCGTATGTCTCAAAAGTCACGTGCGGTCCTAAGTATTTTAAAGTTAATTTAGCTTGAATAAATTATATTGACTTAATTTCTGGTAAAAAGATAGTTTAAAGAATAAAGGTTTGAAAATAATTTGTCGGTAGTGGAATTTAAATGCATACTATTTTGTGCGTCACTGGACTTACTATTTGATATTAAAATTTATATTTAAATTGCTAAACCTATTCTTATTTAAACCTTTAGTTTGCAGCTATTTACGTCTCGTTGTAAAGAAATACCTATCACGATTTGCTTGAACTACTTAAGTTCAATATATAATAATAAGAAATATTTGATTAATATAATGGTATATATAGATGTATTTTATTTCATGTTCCAAAAAAAAAAAACGTTAAATTACGTTGTACATTATTATTGACATTTAGAGAATAACACTATAAACTAAAATTTGTTTAGGGAGTAGTTGCTAAGCCGAGGGGGGTGGGCTTAATCTGGCTTAATAGAAGTTGTGCTTTTTACGTCTTATTAGTTATTTTATATGTTACTCGAGTTTTTATATTATTTTAATTGAAAGTCTAAATAAAATAATCTAGTCAAAACACTACACGATTCTTCTCAGATATTTATGCCTAGTAAATTTTGCACTTATGACATGACTTATGTACTAAAAAAACTTGAACTATCTAATTGAGCAATATCCAATAACCAATAGGATAGTTACCTAATTAAAATGTTTTGAGGAATGTGTTTACTGCGTTTAGTTCGGTGAACTAGAGGAACTAAGAACTTGAGGGGGTAAGATTATCGAACAAACAAATTCAGTTAAAATAATATCCATCAATCTTATATCTATTTTGTAATTGGTTCTATTGATCAATTATTATCCGTTTATTAATAATTCAGATAAAACAACGATTTGTTGGTTTTATCACATTAATTCATAGGCCACCCGATAGGTGGCATTAGTGAAGTCTGTGCTTTTGAGGATTTCCACTTGTCCACAATACCCACGCCAATGTCGAAAGCGACTCCCATCCCGTCGGCGGTCGGCCGTCACTGATTCGGCGCTACCAAGGCAATAAATTAGGGGGAGGGACCACACTGCATGTTTATTGACCATATATACCACTGGGAAAGTATAAGATATGGGTATCTAATTACTTCACAGATACCCACATGGCAGAATAGAACGCTAAAAAAATAATTTTGCGACATGCGCTTACGCGACTTTCAAAAGGCAAAAGGGGAGCACCGAGCATCGATTTGCCAATATAGATGTCAGCTAAATGCATGTCTATAATAAAGCCTACATCGTGTAGGTGTAACATGGGGTAGATAGGAGGAAGTAGTGAATAGATTGGGGTGGAGAGTATAGTCTTTTTCTGTGAGAGTAACTGTTTTATAATAAGTATAACGGTAAAACTGTGCAAGTTGTATGTTTTATTAAAAACAAACAGCTGTTTAACATCCTCTTATTCCCTATTTTAACTTGCTACTAGGCTATACCTGAATACCTCGCATGTGGTAGCGCAAATAGGGATTAGGAAAGCATCCTCTTGACCCTTCCCCCTCGAAATGCCTTCAAGTCCACCGAAAAAATAATCGAGTGTATAATACGGGTACTATTTACTTTTTGATTAGATAATAAAAATAAGTATGTATTTAAATCGCAGTATATTTATAAAGTATAAAACGAGCAAGGCATACTTAGGCAGTATTGACAAAGAGATTGTATTCAATATGGAAACATAGTGCATACAACATTTTACAAGCATTTAATTATTTTTGTGTGTTATAAATTATAAAGATATTAACAATAATAAAAGTTTGGCATAATATTATGTTTTTAAAAATATGTATAAGGATACTTTCAGGACAGAACATAAAAGAAAGATTTATTGATTAGATTGTACAACAAAATTTAACTATTTTTAGAACAAAAACCAAATAAATATAACTTTTTTTCCCCTAAGAATTCCCCTAATCGTACTTCGAATTATTTTTTTAGAATATTTACAAAGTTTTGAAAAATAGCGTTTTGTGATATTTTCAACGCAAGTTTTGCACCAAGATGGACAGTAACTTCATAAGAAGTCAAAAGTTGTTGTAACTACATTCTGTATAGTTTTAAAACTAAAAAGTTGTTTTTTGTTTTAAATAACTAATAAGTTTAATGAGCATTGAGCACATTTAAAACTGAAAATTTTGTTGAAAAACTTAAAGCGTTATATTTTTAAAAGGTAAGACAGAAGTTATTATTATAATTTATTTAGTTGAAATTACTTATTGGAAGGTTCAACACAAAAGGCAGTTTTCTACTGTTTCAAGTTTTTCTGTAAGCCAAGGTTCTTGTATTCTAGGAACTTTAAAATAAAATAGATATAAAAATTAAAAAAATTTGAATTCAGCGGAAAAAATTCTAAAAAAGTTGAAATATTAAAATTTTTCTCTAATTTTGAATTCTACTTTTTAGGACGGGCTTATTCTTCTATAATGAGCTATAAGTATGTAGCTCAGATCTTAAGTCTTAAACAAAAATTGGTTTAACTAATTAAGTTCATTTGATATGCAATATGAAGTACCGTGATACTCAAATTAAACTTATACGATGAACAAATTTACAATATTTCAAATAACTATCAATTATTCGGTCAGAAATTGAATTTCTCACAAACACTGCTTAGTTAATACTTATTAATAAGATATTGAAAACATTTTTATAATTAATAAAGTATTTTAAAAATTTGTTTTTAAACACTTCTTCTATGATATTAAGTTTCTGACCAAAATATGAGATATCAGATACTTATAAAACATCGCCATTTTTTTTTTCCAACATAGAATTTAATTTAATTATAATATAATAACTGAAATGAGTTCTTTAATTATTGTATAACGTAATTTTTTGTTCGTAGCAGTATGTTTCAAAATAGTGTCCTTTAGACTAAACATATTTTTTTCAATCGAAATAAACTTTAAAATATTAAAAGAGTAAAAATAACATTTTAATTGGTTGTAAAAGACCAACCCTTTTCAAGACAGGAAAAACAAAAATTGAACATTTTACGCGAGTTGTTCTTCTCTGGAAAATAGATGTAATTATTATTAAAACTGTCATTTTGAGAAAGACTAAACCGATGAGATAAATATTTACTGACACTTAAAGAACATTTGACCGAAATCCATTTTAGAATAAATATTGTCGTATACAATTTATGTTTTGCTTTAAATAAATGGCATATTATAAATTGGCTTTTAAAGCCAACCACTGCGTAGTAATAACGTAAAGATTTGAAAGCTTTTTGCTACTAATCGTTTGCAATTTTCTTCGTTTCTTTTCCCAATAATTGTTAGTCGGTCGTTATTCGTACGTAGAATTTTGTTTTTTCTGGGACGGATTCGTCTTTAAGATCTGAAGTTCAAATTGCACTTATCCATTTATTTAACACTCATTTTTTAAAATGTTAACTATTCGGATATACCTAATATCTGGTAGCTTAACTTAATATTACGAGTAAAATCAAAAGTCGGCGATATCGGATATAGGTACATATACTTTATTAATTCAAATAAAATATCTTTTTGAGACTAATATATTCTATGGTTTAAAGTATGCGATTTTGTTTACGGAGAATATGCTCTAATTAATATGTCATTGAATGGATATTAATATTTTTTAAACATTGACAGATTCGATGCTCTAAAACCGGAAACTATAAATAAAATATAAATTACGTGCACAATAAATATCCAATTAATGTAACGTACAAATAAATCATTAAAGGCAAATTATATAAAGAATTGACGTTTACAGATATCTTTTTCTTATTGGACTTTAGATATATTACGTATATTAAAAAAAATAATTCATAACCACATTTATATCACAAAAATGTATAAGACATTACATTTAAGCAATATTAGTTAGGTAATTTTCGAAGTGACACAACTCGTCAGATTGCAGTTAATCTGTTTGTTTTTTTATAATCCTTAAACAATAGGTACCTATGACTAGTTTACAGACTTAAATTATTGTAATCAATGTAGAATAGGTACCTAAGGGCCGAGTTGGTAACGTATTTTTTTGAAAGCATCTACTATGATATTTGACTTCGCCTATTATTTTTAAAATTAATCTTGATTTATCGGTGTCGATCTTCAAGTATATACCCAATTATATATACACATATATTATTATAATAGTTCAACACCTAACTATTTGTTCTTTGTTAGATATTATCGCGCGTTTTCCTCAATTTAGTGTGTACCTATGTCTTAAAAAAACATTCAGTATATAATCAAAATTATCTTCTAAAGTAATCACAAGTCACTTGTTGGTATTTCCGTCGCTACCACTCGGCAGCTGTATTAAATAAACATTTTACTGTTGTACTCATTTAACATTTCAATCAAACATATTATACATGACACTTGCCTAGATAAATATTTGTTTATACGTCTTATGTGGTCTCTTGTGTTGTAATAATATAATTACAACACAGAAAACTTAGGTGTACTATAATAAGCGAAATTATTATTTGTGATAATCATGATTCATGTTGGATGAATAGAGAAAGTTTTTTATTTTATTTTAATACCTGTAAAACCTTAAGAGAACGAAATATAATGTGTGGAAAAGATAAGTAAATTGAAACCAACAACGCAACTAAGTTAAAGTTGTTTTAAAATTTTGATCAATATAAAAAAAAACAAATTTTTTTTGGCGGACTAAGTTTGCTTCTGTTTTTTGAATTATAAAATAGTATTTTCTCTTGCAACACGTTCACAAATAGTTTATTTGTAATAAGTCGTGAAATTTGAGAACCTAAAATTTGACTTTTAGATTGTTATTTTTTTTAATTCACTATGAATCAAATGAACAAAATTTATTATTGCAGTTAATAGCTGATTTTTGTATTATTGGAGTATCCAAATATGATTTACTTAACATAATACAGATTACTATAACTTCAAACACAATATCTACAATTAAGCAAAGTACATATCTGTAATAAAATTAAACAAATTATAAAATAATATGTCATATGATTGGATATTTCCAATAGTGGAAAACAATACTATTATAAAACACGGAATGGACCTGTTTTCTATTATATTCGTTTTTTTTTGTAGCTTCATGATACTTGTCATTTTATTACATAGAATACTATCTATAAACAGGAAATTTAAATAAACAACACACAGTTATATACTTCATAGTAACAATATTATTGTGATAAAAATGTGTTATAATTCTAAACAAAAATTAAAGCATAGGTAACAATATATTAAAGTATACATAATACATATTTTATGTTATAATAGTTTCCAAAGAGATAATGTTACATTTTATAAATAGTAATAATTAAACAATTATTGTTTAATTAAGCGTATACTCGAAGTTGAAAAGATAACATTTTTACAACGTTAAAACGTATACATTATAATAGTTTCAAGCATAAAAAAATAAAATGTTTGAATCATAGAATTTACGTTAAGCCAGTTTGATGGTCAAATCATAAAATATTTTACAACATAAAAATAAAAAATATAAGTAAAATGTAATAAAAAAATTATGTAGGTATAGCACATGTATGTAATAAGTTTTTACTTAAACGCTACAAAAAAAAGTTTACACTGTTGAGCTTAAATTGATCGTATAAAGTAATATTAATATTCGTACAATTAAATGGCTTTAACAAATAATAACTTAAAAAATACATTTTGCTATTTTTAAAACAATATTTTTTTACCATGTATTACATTAACAAAGACAACAATTGATAAATATAATTTTGTTTACTGAATCTTATGGGAAGTTTATGAGAGTTAAGAACTAAGAGTAATGTAAGTCAGTCAATCGTATGCCTAAATTTAAGTTTATACTAGAAACGTATAATCCATAAACTTACTAACCCTATAAAACCGTACACCGCAGAGAGCTCAAACAAATTAAGAATTAAAAAAAAAATCATTATAATATAATCGAATTATTAGTGTATCTTTTTAATAATGTAAATGGTTATTTTGTCACAAGTTTAACTAATCAAGTTAAACTTTAAATAAACATAATATTTTGTAAGAATGTTAAGCTTGTGATTGAAGTTACATCTGTATGGTTTTATACAATACATTTTTTTAAACCCTGTCATATCCGATATCCTGATACATAAAAATAATTTAATAACCCTGTGTTCCATAAAGTCACAAATAAGCAATGTTTTAATAATATTATATAATGGATATTAATTTTTAAACTTATAAGTGTACTAAAGTAAAACTTTTATATTTATATAAAGGTAGTATATATGTAATTTAAAACACTTGCACATTAAAACAAAAAAAAACTATTATAGTAATTTAAAATAAAACATGGTTTTTATTTTGGTAAAAATCTGATTCATTAAATAAACTAAATAATTATGTATAATTTAACACTAAATTTAAATATAAAAATAATACAACATTTAAAGGGTGTTCAAAATATGCACAATTAAACTCAAACAACACAATTTTTTTTCCATCAGTGCAGTTTTTCAAGCAAATATTACCACATTTAACGAAAATAATAAATAATTTTACAAAAAATTTAGTAAAATCGATAAGTATAATACTATAGATACGTATGTATATGCATTATTTAAATTTAATATTTTTTATTCATTGAAAAAGGTCACGCCATCCCCCTCTCTGATGAAAGACCTAAGACCTGTCACGGATAGTCAATTTTCAAGAAACCATCTCATGATCACAGCATTAGGCCTTTAAAGACTGTGAAGTTATATGATGATGATAGAATAGTTATAATTATATTTTAACAACAATAAATTGCTTTCTAATTTAACAATCAATATAAATATATAAGATAAAAGTTTGGCCCACCTTGATCTTCGAACCGAATTTTGTTTTTAATACCAATCATTATAAGTATAGTTGAATGAAAAATATATTATCACAGTTATAGGTATTTATAATGAGAAGGCAGCTAAAAATAATTATAATTATAGTATATGAAAAATCAAAATCAAAATCACTTTCTAATAATAAATAATGATTAAATATCAAATTGATTTAAAAAACAAGAGTAAAATTAATTAATCCTCAACCTCCGATTCCCAAGACATAATTTAATTACTACTAATATTATAATACAATACTAAAATTTACTTGACTTACATTTTTTTAATGTTCAAAGTATAAAGTTATTTAATTTATATTTCTGTTATTCGATAATGGAGATTCATAATTAGATCAAATCAAATCAAAAGTTAACATGCTAAGAAAAAAAATTGTTCAGTCAGGTACTGAAAAATAAATCATAAAAAAATTGTAAAATTAAAAATAAAGCTTTAATATGTTTAAAAGTAGTAAATATAATTTAAAACCTAACAACGAATACACAATATTATAAAAACTAAACATATTACAAAGTAGTGCATATAATATCAATATTTTATTAAAAAATAATAATTTGAAATAAATACAATATCGTATATAATGTTTGTATTTTTTAAAAGGCTTTACAGCAGTATCACATTTATATATATACTTAATATAATATATATTTATTAAATAACACTTTAAGTGTCAGTTTATAAAAAAAAATAGCCGATCTAAAAATTTAAACAATAAATAAATAAATAATAAAAGTAATACAATAATAAAATGTTGTATAAAAAAAAGGAAGCAAATCATACATATTTGCAAGACTAGACAATTGCATGAATATCTATTTATTTAGGAAAAAAGACTATATTATGGGTCTAAAATAGTGAGCTGTTAAGCGAAACGTTAAAAATTTATTAAATACCATATTTTTAAAAACGTAGACTCGCATGTTACTAGCCATGATTTTGATTTATTATTTTTATAATTTAGATAAGGAATAACAAATCATCTGATTTCTATAAAACGTTTCATTTAATATGAATACTAATTATAAAATTTGTATATTACCATTTGATGATAAAAATCCTATTTTTTTTCTCATAAAAATGGGTTGCTAGAATGTTTGTTGATTTCTGAACTAACCTAGTCGAAAAATTTAAGACTCATAAAAATGTTTCATATTAATATTTTAAAGAAGTTTTCAAACTGCTTACCTTAAATGGGTTAGAAAAATCCGGGTTCCATGGTTTCGCATCGTTGAAGCCCATTGATTGGCTAGAAGACATACCGTTGGTCCATTGCACATTGGTTTGCCAATCATCTATAATATTTATACATTAATATTAATTATTTACTACAATTATTTAGGCTTTTCAGCTTGTTAGAGGAAAAATTAAAGCAGCACATCAGTTCATATATTTTGTTAGAGATAAAAAGCATAATAATCTATTCAGGTATTAGATTTTACAGTATAATATTATTAAAAGTAAGGTCATAATATTAACTAAATGTTGACCTCAATATTATAAGTATTAATAGTAAAATTAATTTTTAAATACAAGTTGTACCATTAGATAATATTTTCCTATTTAAGGCACATCATTGTTATTTTAAAATAATTTGTTAAAAAAACGGTCTAGTAATATTGAATAGTCTGTGTAAGGATGAAAGGAGCTAATGTCTCTTTTTTGAATTTTCAGGAACATTCAATAAAAAATGCATATTGCAATTACAGCTTAATAATGAAAACACTATAGCCCAGCTATACAATATTTTACCACTTTTTAAACATATTTGTATGCTGTATACCCAAAATTGACAATAAATGACTTATCAACTTCTGTTATCCTTTAACAAAAGTGTAAATGCAAACATTATAAATTAGTAAAAAAACCCTACTTTATGTTTCATTAGTACAAAATACATACGATTGATAAAATATAGTAAGGACATTTTTTTATAATACTGGAATTAGATTTAATATCAAATTTATCAATTACCGTTATTATTAGTCATGTTAAAATTAGGCAGTTAGTTAGTTTTTGACCATTCAATTATACACATAGAAACTTATTATTAAAGCGTACCTGATTTGCTATTCAGAAATGGGTTAATTAAATCATTTGACGATATCCAACTGTCTTGTATCATATTATTATCTACACAGTTTTGAAAGAAAAGTAAGAGAAACATCAATACACTATTTAGGTTGTTATACCTCGAATAATTAGATAAGTTACTTATAGTACATTTATAACAATAAAAGTAAGGATTTTTTTTTTTTAAATAAATAAATAAATAATATTAATTATTTGGACTTGATTACCTTTGAACGGATTTTGAGATGAGTTATTTTCTGAAAGCTGACTACTCCATGTACCATTTAAAGATGTATCGGAACCTAAAAATATTTTAGAAGAAAATTATAATAGATGTACATCTAATTTAAAATTATAAGCTTGAACTTACTCCATGCAGAATTATTGCTGTTATTTAATTGAGGAAGAGGAGGAGCATCTTGTTGGGATTGAGATTTCATAAGATAGTCGAGATCCTTCAACGCAGCATACCGATCTTCAGATGGAGCTTGAGAACCATTTGATTTCCAACTAGGACATGGACTCGAATTATCAACAGCAACACCTATTAATAATTTTAATGATTATTTAAGAAAGAAGACTGGCTTAAACACTTTTTTTTAATTAATAAAATAACAAAATTAAAAATTAAAATATCAAACTATAAATAAAAAATATATAATATACACCAAATCAGATTGCTTGTTTTTATTTATATTGGAAAAATCAACTAGATAGTAAACTATAATATTGTCCGTGTTCGATATTTAAAATATCAGTATAGTAGCCTCTCCTCCCTAAAAAAACTGTGTTTTTAAGATAAATATCTGATAAAAAATATTTATATTAGTTAAACAAATTGTTTTTATTTTGACAATGAAAATTTTGAAATATTTTATTAACATTATGAGAATAACTTAATGAAATATTACTGATCAATAACCCGGTTTCAATTAATGTTTTTTTTTACTTGTTATCATCAAAAGTGTTTAAGTACAAAATGATACCAATGTAGGAGGTTAAGTAGAATAATCTGATAAAGATAACACTACAGTGCATCATATTTTAACTAAGCAGTAACAATTATATATTAATAATTATTTTATAAAAATATACCAATAAAAAAAGGATAACATTTTAACGTGTAAATAAAATTCTTCAAAATATTACTCTAATTAAAAAAAACATGCTAAATAATAGTTTTATTGACAAAACAAAATGCATGAACAAAAGACTACTAAATACAAACAACATTAATAAAAAATATTTCAATCGTCATTATCCAAAATTTTTTGTGTATCTATCAAACATTTTATTTCATTCCAAGGCAACACACGTTAAACTCACTCCAACGATTGTTTATGTTGTTAGGTTTTCTCGCCGGTGAAAAATGTATTGGATTTGTTCCAAAATAATCGAAATATCCAGTTTGAATTGGTTGCATAAACTTAAAACTTAAGTCTTAACAAACCAAAAAATTAAGTTAAAAGGATAATTTTAATATAGTAATTGATTTTGAAATTTTAGGTTATAAATTAAAATACAATAATTTTTAAATTTGCATGTAACAGTTCATTAAAAACAACTAATTACATTTTTTTTATCAATTATGTTTAATTAAATGTATATTCATATATTTTTAATGGTTTTTTTTTAAACAAATATTGAAATTATTACTTTAGAATAAGTATTAAAAATTTTTTTTTTAATGTCATTAATATATTGATAATTTAATACATTTAATTTGAACAACTAAACATAACGTATTAAGAAATATTATTATTGGAAAATATTCAATACATACCAATACTTTTTGTACTATCAAAAGAGTTAGAAAAGACAGGATTATTATCAAAATTTGCGAACGATGGAGATGTTTGAACAACAGGCTCTTCTTTGAAAAAATCAAATTTGTTTGGTGTTGATATACTAATTGCTGGTGATATCATATTAATTGAATTCTAAAAATAAAAATTAAATACATATTAGTTTAATCAATACTACCAAGACTGAGTAATAAAAAATATTGTTTTATAAATGCATTACTTGGTTAGTTGTAGTAGTAATATTTTGTGTAACACTGGGTTTTGGCTGAAAACCATTTCTAGGCTTTTGGGCAACTGGATCAGAATAATATGTTTTTTTTTCATACTTGGATATCATAAAATCCTTTATCTGTTTTTCATCTTTAGTAGGTTGTTTCGAATCATATGTTCCAAGCCAAACCCTCTGGCAGTTCTAAAATAAAATATTAAACTTAAACGAAATATTTAAAGACAAAAAAAAAATTGGTTTTAGTGTGCAATATAATAACTAAAGAAAAGATTTAAAAAACAATTCAGAACAAGGTTTACACAATTAGCTAGACTGGGAAAATTTTTTGTGCAATTTTCGATTAATTGAAGAAAAAAAATGCAATTCTTTGATTTCTATTTACAAGTACAATTACTTTGCACAAACCAAAGTGTATACAGTTACACTGATTGTGTAAACCTACTTTAAAATTAATTAATTTGTATTTGTTTTTTACTAATATAATATAAGGTACTTTAACAAAATTGTCCATATTACAATTTGTAATAATTGTACCTTGTATACATTACTTTACCAATGTTTTGGAGATATCAATACAATGGAAATGTATTGCTATTAACGAGCATTGGATTAATGACTTGTTTAATTCATTAAAAGTTGGTTACAACTATAATATAACCGTCACAATTTTCTATTAGTAACATTTTTTAAGTTCAAGCTATATTAATAATATAATTAAGACTAATGACGTGGATGCAGATAATGATATAAATGGTACTTGACAGCCATTTCACTATAAATTAAATTATTACCTCGTTTCCTCTAGATTTGATAAAGTCAATTTCCTCAGTGCTAAAAGTTGCCATCGATACGCTTTTTACTCTGTGCGGTGGTGTTAAGCCTCGTCTGAAAATAAACAATTGAACGAAAATTAATAAAAATTGCGTTATTAATTTACAATAAAAAAATTAATAAACATAGCATGGGTGATATTGGCCGTCAAGCGCTAACGAACTTACATTCTAAACGACAAAATTAAAAACAATACAAAAGTATTTCCTATGTTATTATTTGAAAATTGATTTTTACTCCAAAAAAATTAAACCTAGCAATCGTCGCTGACAGATTTGTACAAATACAGTTGATAAGCGCGAATGGAGAAATTCTTTCATCATACTTTCTAACCAAATATAAGTTTTATACTTTTGCATGTAATTTGTATATCAATATAAAAATACCAATTGTCCGTGGTATCACCACGTCACATGATACATAACACGTTAAATACAGATTATGACGTTTCTACCACGTTTTAGTAGAGGCGTTTGGAAAATTTTGTGTCAAGATATAGTGTTTCTATTTTTGTCAGTAATCGATTTAGTAGGCCGTGTAATTGTTATCAAACTATTCGCCAAGGCTGTCAAGGTCGACGTTTTCATGACTAAAAGTTAGAATTGTACATTAGGCTACAATAAAAACATAATTTATTTAGATATTATTTCGGTACTGCCATCTAAATGCATTTTATATATTTGCCTATAACTTATTAGGATTAAATGCAATTTTCATATTATAGATTGATTTACAGATTTTATTATTACTGATTTACTGATTTAAATTTTACACGACAAAAAAAAGTAATGATCCGCGGGAATGGAAACACAAACAGATTTCATTTTCCAATTATTCATACCGAATTTATTAAAATAAATAAATTGAACTGTTAACAAATAAAACTGAATTGGATAAAATTTTAAATCGCACTCGAGAAAAATAAACTAGTCATACGAAAACAATTTAAAATGTTGTGCAATATGAAAAGATAAAAAAAACTTTTGGAGATGGACAATTCAATTTTTTTGACGTTTGGGATATTAATATAAAACACTTCAAGCGCTCCAACAAAAATACCTACGCATAAAAGCTGCCTGCCATCTTCAGGTAGTCGATCAAGTCGAGTTCAATAAGTCGTCAATATTATATAATATATATTATGAAAAAAAAATTTAATATTATCGTTCAAAAAAATAGCATTGAAGAAATAAAACTTATAATTTTAATGGTTAAAATCTTAGTTTCATAAAATACTTGTAAATGATACCCAACGAAAGAACTGTAAAACAAAATCATGCAGACCTTCCTTAAGGTACCTTAAAGCATACAAGTGCTTATGTCCATACAATATAAAGTGGACATATTATGTGCTTTAAAAGGTATCGATTTGTAGTATAGTAGTAGATAGATAGTATCATAGTATAGTAGAGCGATAAGTAGATCACTAGCTAAGATTCTTTACTACAAGCATTACCCATTTAATGAAAATATATTTATTTAAACATAATTAAATACATTTTGCATCAACGTTATTTTCTTACTTATATAATATATTACAATTATAATACAAGGTGAATTTGATCAATTTTTTTTATTGAACAAAACTCATTCTTTGTACCTTGTATATGTTATTTTACCAATGATTTGGAGATAACAATACAATACATAGGCATTGTTATTAACGAGCATTGGACAACACATAGTTTTAGATAATTTACTCTTAACAGTTTTAATCAAGGTCATTTTTTAGTTTTTACCCGTCGATAAAAAATGTAATTTAGTTTTGACATTTTATGACTAACCAGCAAGATTTTACAGATGTACAAATTTGTATATAAAACTATAAACACTATAAAAAAAAACCTTTTAAACTAATTTAGTAATTGTAAGTAGTTGATTTGCAACTATAAGAAAATCATTTCGACCTCGCAATAATAAAAAGTTAAGTATCAACTTTGAAGCTTAATATAAATATTCGTACTGAGAACCCATTTATGCCTATAATAAATACATTTCTGAACACATATATATATATAAGATATAATATGCATCCGACGTCCCTTCACAACATAAGTCTACTTGTTAACCCTTTTGCTCGCCCACCTTATTTATTTTTTCATTACGAAATAAATTGTCTATCTAGCTGTGTTGTGTTTAAGAGACACCATAATATAAAGTAAGTAAGTAATACAAGCATGACGCATTTCGAAATTGGATTAAACCGACCGTAATGCCGTAAACGGTGTCTTAATTTAAAATCGATACATTAGCGAAAAAACCAAACCTACTATAATCTTTTAACCCTTGCTTCGTAGCAACAAGTTTGCATTATAATAATATTAGTTGTGAAGGTCAGTAGGTGTTTCGATGTCGTCAAGATTTTATCTAAGGAAATTATTAAAAATCGATACTTCAAATTTAATTTATAAGATTATACATTAAACGAAAACAAATGCATGAAATTAATTCGGAGTTGCTAGAAAAAAAACAAACTTAGCAAAATAAGTTTGGTATCAATAAAAACTATGGGTTTTGAAAATCCCCACTAAAACTGTTTAAGTTTCTTAGAAAAGTGCATCTCCTGTAATACACTAATATATTACATTCATATATATATAACGTGTACCACGTGCCGAAGTAAAAAGGTGTCACGTCTTCTATTAATGCATATTTCCAATACGTTAGATATACTTACAAGAGTCGTTCGAAATCCGAAATAGATTTACTCAGATAATTAAAAAATAAAGCCAACAAACTTGTGTTAATACTTAATGGTAAACAAAATTGTTATTGAAAAATATAACTTTTACATCCGTTAATGGCCACTTGAAGATTAATTATTCGGAAAGAGCAATGAAACGGTCGTAACGTTCGATGCTGACGTGTACACAAAACAATAGGTGACGGTGTAGGCGTGAACGTTATCAGTATTTTTTTTTTTTCATAATAATTATTGTTACAATTATGAGACCAGATGTTAAATGTTTTTTATGGTGATTTTTAACATTAAACATTTGACAGTCGTCAGTCTGTAATTTTTTTCTTTATGCCGTCGTGTGCATAGCTATGTAAGGCTTCAAACAACACGTTTGTTCAGTACACATCATATTAACAAAAAATAAAAAATATCAGTAAACAAAAATCTAATAATAATGTAATTAAGCTCGCCGAGCCGTTTCGCCGTCAGAGGTAATGTAAATTATAAGGCTTTTAAGCCATATAGCATTCGGAATACTTTTAAGTAATTGGGTTTTTTTGCACGAGATGTTATTTTCATTAAAATTAAAACGGTCTTCCTAGCTAGTACCAATAATTGTACCAGCTAATTATTATAAAGTATAAACACAATTAATAATAATTTTAACTAATATACGTATTTTTCTCTAGTCGGCAGTTACAAACCGTAATAATTTATCTGCGATAAATCTGAAAATAGAATATTTAATGTCAAAGAAAATGTTCAATACTATAGAAATATATTTATTAATAAACGTTTAAAATTATACATAGAGGCCTCGATACATTTAAATTTGTATTATCTTTATATATAAAAATGAATTCAATTTTTAAAAATTAACCAAAATAGCTACCATAATTGTTACATATCAAATTATTCAATATCATAGTCAACAGTCAAATTGATGCGGTTTAAAACAACAGCCTCTTTACAACAAAGTAAAAATCTAAATAAATTTTTGTGTTTATAGGACAAATGCCCTCGAGAAATGTTACACTTATTTTAAATTCATATTATGATAATTGATAAACAAGTAGTTACAATTCATTCTATCTATATACTTCTATTTTATGAAAGAACCAAATGGTAACTATTATGTATTTATGTGCTGTGGTAAGATGACAGATTTAATATTCTAACAATAATAATAATTATTACTCCGCTGCTTGCTTTTAGTATAATATTTATGTTTAATAGCCAACAGCATTAATTGACCTATTTTAATGGAGACGCTCCTTAACAGACACGCATAAAATACCACAAAAATGACTACAATTAAAATTGCACGCCAACGATTAACGTGTTTGTGCACTAATTCGTGTTGTAACTAATATATTTGTATACTGTGTGTAAAGTCTTTGATTCTTGTCTACCGTAAAATACTTTAATATTGTGTTTTAATCGTTTCGAATTTTTTATGAGCGCGAAATGCACATTTACGTTTTATGAACATGGAGTGTTGGCGCGTGTATCATACAGACTGAAAAGTTTTCTAATTACTCCCTCGAGCGACAAGAAGAAATTTCGTTTTGGCTGTTAACATTTGAGCTTTTGGTACGATTATGGCAATATAACAACAATAAGTCCTATAATAGTGGGAAAGTTCTTGCTAACAATAAGAAAAAATACCATGTAAAAATGACCGTTTGTAATAATAATAAAAAAACTGAATTTTTTTAGTATTTCCAGTGCCGGATTTTTATTGTGGTACAAAATATAATCAAAAATGTATAAATAAAACTTGTTTTACAAATAATGATCACGACAACTTATTATCAAATTAATTTGTATTACCAATAAGAGTATAGTTTTGAATGTAGAACAATTTTTGTACGATTAATAGTAATTTCTAAAAAAATGACTTAATGGTAAAGGAATCCCTTTTACCATTATTTTTTTTAGCTAGCTCGCACAAGTGCAATTAGACCTCCATTTTAAGGGGCGCTAAAATTATGCATATTTGACTGATAAAATTGTAAATAAAGTCATGTACATTATTAAAATTTTATGCGTAATAATCAAGGAATTTTTGGGGGTACTAAAGTCCTTCTACTACCCCCTTAGTTGCGCTTATGCTAGCACGACAGCTATTTGTAATGGAAGATAAAAAGTAGTGTATTCTACCTCACTCCACCTTCCGTTCTAAATTTTAGACTTTAATAACTTTAAAAGTACTTATTCAAAAATGGTTATCGATCAGTAAAAAATATCAGTAAATTATTTTTTATTTAAAAAGTTAATTAAATACACACCATTTAAGTTTTAAAAGTTGATAGAATTCTGGAAAAAATAAAAAACAAAAAATTAAACATTGTTTAATATTATAAAATAACATAGGTAAACTAAAAAAAAAACGAAATTTGTTTAAGAGAAAATTATTAGTGTCATCTTTATGAAGTACTCTGCATACTGTCGGGCATGTATATTATCTACTTTATACCCCTTAATAAATACAGGTACGCAACATTATCTTTTTCAAAATATAATGATATGCGACAGTATTGTATCATTACAGCTGTGGTTTAACTAAGGCTAAGCAAGGGGGGAATGGCTATTTTCTGTTAAACTGAATGTGTGTTGTGTATTGTATATACATTTTATTTTGATCTCCATACTTCAACTGGGTCATACAGCCGCATATAATTATTAGGTACTCGGAAGTTGTAATAGGATTAATTTAAATATCTTGGTTATTCCATCTGGTGATTTTCACACGGTTTCTTACTCGCCACGAAGCTTATAAGTTATTATTGTTTGGTGGCTGGACTAATCATAATATCCAATGCTGCTTTTTAACTCTGTTGCAATTGTTAGTTGTCGCCTACACAAACTTGTTCACTAGTGTCTAACTTTTAAAAGGTCTTTGCTGAGCTAATAATCGTTTGAAATGTTGCCTTCGTATGCCAAACGCTTGATACATTTATGAATACGAGGACTAAAAAATGTATAACTAGCGGTTTAAAAAATATTTATAGAAGAAACTATTAAACTCTAGCCTTAAAATCATTGGGGAATCGAGAAGCTACTGAGAAGTTCTCGTTATCTTCTCATTATAAAAATAAGCAGCCAATACTACCCCACGTATGTCGAATGTCTAAAGTTGAGGAATTACCCAAGTATAATTTACCGAGTATAGGCCGTTTTTACGGTTATTATACATTTTATTTTTTGGCCAATGTTTAGCACTTGCTATATATTAAACTTAACGCGCATTTTTTACACGCGAATTCACGTATTTTACGCGGCCATTTTATAGTATGAACTCAAGTTTTATTGCTTTCAGGCGATTCTATAAAATCGGAAACGGCTGTATTTATAATTTATAAATATTATAAATCGAACATAACATTATTGCTTACGCTTGGTAATAAGTAATAATAACATAATGAATCATAATAATTCAAGTTCCAAAAATATTTTTAGCACTCATTGAAATCATTGTAAATAATAGTGCACGCGGTAAATTTGTATGTTATCCTTGAGTGACGCAACTTGGAATATGGCCACAATTTTATTGAATTTTATCTATGTTTACTTCAAGACCACTTCATAGTACGTAATTATTTTACGTTGAAACAAAACAAAAAACAGAAAAAAAATAAAAACCGTGCATGTTTATAGATGGACTGAATATAAACGCAAACGCGCTCTTTTCTCTTATACTTGGTGAATCGTTTTACCTACGAACGAGAATAATTCTGAATTATTGTCGTACACAAGCATAAGTACTAGTGACAGTACAATGAACTTAAAAAAACAATGTAACACATCAAACGTGCATTTGACATGAGGACTAGACGCGTACGCATCAGAACAGAACAGTATAAACAAGACAATGGTTTTTCAAAACGCGTTATTACTTCTTGGTCGAAATGCAATTTGTATTTTATTTTTATTAAAATCCTCGAGAAGATACGAACACGTTTTGTGTTATACATATTTAACATTAAGAAAAACCTAAGAACTACATATATTACCAATAGATAGTTAAAATTATTTATAACGAGATATTTAATGGTTAAGTACAAACCAGCATTTTCAAAATGTAAGGAACGAAAACTTTTTTTTTTGGGAAGAGGTAATAAAAGTAAAATCTCAGCAGTAAAAAGATTATAATTAGCATAAAACCATTGTACTTATTCTTTTATAAACAAAAAAAAAATAGTATAAACAAATTTGCTAAGCACTATACGTATATTATATACAATTTATTTTTCATAAAAATCCAAACAAATACAATTGTGAATATGCGATTCAACACTAACTGATTGATTGCCGATTAGTCAGTCAACACCATAGACTTAATTTACCATGTTATTGGGCATCAGGATTACTCCCATGGAGATAAAATATATTAATATTATAAATTACTAGTAATTGAACACATTTTTTTTTTTTTTTTTAATTCAGTTTGGTAATCTATTATGATATTTTCATGGATAAAAAAATATATATATTACAGATTTGATGTTAAATAAATTTATAGTTAAATTTTTAATAACTTTTTTCGTCTTTAATTTATTGTAAAATTACTATCCCAATTGGAGATTAAATATTCTGCAAACATTAGACAGGGATAGATAGTCTTAGTTAACTGATAAATGAGTCATTCACAATCGGCAGTTATCAGTGGTGAAACGTCAAAGGGAAGATAATTGTAGGTTTTGCTAACAACAAAATATGTCACAATTAAAAATAATTCTCTGATAAAAAGAATTTTCATAAAACACATTGAATGTACTCTCAAAAAAGTCATTTGTGAAGAATTTTTTTGAGCAAATGAATAATCGTAAATTATTTTACTTCACCAAGACAGTTTAATAAAATCCCTTGAAATTGATTTGTATCTACCAAAATTATTCACATCCCAAATTTTGGAATCTTCTTACTATGATTTTTTTTAATATTATTTATACTAGTGTAGTAGGATTTTATTACATTTTTGACAATAGATAGGCAACACACCTACGCTTCTAAAGTTTAGTCGTAAAATTATTATTTAATAAAAAAAAACCGACACGTAATGTAATATAATATAGATATATATTTTCTCACTGTCTGTTTATATTATATTTTATCTATGCAATAATGAAATAGATTAAATAGTTTAAAAGCAAAAATTGTGTATAATATATTATATTATGTTCTTATAAAAAAAACTTTTAAATAAATTAAATATAATATTTATGTTTTTATATTTTTTATCTATTATCTTTTTATGTTCAATTATTCAAATTCTGATAATACAATTTGATTTTTAAATTACAGCAATTTTTATAAATTATACACAGAACATACAATTGTTTCTATAATAATAATCTCAACTGATAAATATATTAAAAGCCCAATAGCTAACTACCCATGCAAGTTCATATTTAATAACAGGTAGTTCAGCGTATTACTATTGTAAATTATTATCATTACTTTTGTTAATATAAATAATAAACATATAGTTAAGATTCTATAGGTTAGAGTGATACAATTTACAACTACACTGTTATAGGTCAGGTATTTTCTAAATTTAAACATGGAAAATTAAGACATTAAAGTGCCCACATAAGTTAAGTGATTGTAATATATTCTGGCTATTATTTATTTGCAATATTATGTTTTTTCTTATACTAAAATATTATTCATATAATAATTATACAAAAAATATTACAATATTAAATTATAATTAATGTTGTTTCTATATGCCATATTAAATTCTCAAAGAAAATAAATAATAGATTAAAAAACCAAATTGTGGTCGTAGGCTGAATTAAACCTACACTATATTAACCTAGGCAGTGTTAACAATTTATCTAACATTTATTAATGAAATAATAGTACAATTTAGATAAATAGTTATAGCTCTTGAATCCATAGTAAGAAAAAAATTAAATAGAAATTAAGGCCACTTAATTTTAGAAACTTTAGGTGGGTAGACTAAACATTTATAATTAGAGCTACTGAATATTTTAACTAGCAGGAAACAGCGGTCATATGTTTCATATTAATTTATATATTGTTAAGTCTTCAAAATATCTATATCAAGTTCTGTTAACATATGATATACCTAATATTTATACTTTTAATTATACCTAGGCTTTTTTTAAAAAGACAATTGTTTGTAAAAAGTGTAATTATTGAACTAATTTAGTAAATATATGTATATTATTTCTATACATAATAATAAACTTAATTGACTAAATAAAATCATTGTGGACGCAAAAAATTGACTTACAATAATCCTGAGCATGATGTGCATACGAACGAACCAATGGTAACATTAACATACGTTGGGCCTCTTTGGTGGCAGTCGAAGCAATATTTGTTGGCTGGTAACGATAATTGTTCGCGGAGCACCGATAAGTTGTGTTCATCTTGCTTCTTGGCAGCATTGGCCATACCGTTAATAGAAGATGATTTTGTTCGTATATGGCTCGAGAATGAAATGCAGTTAATCAGGTGTAACTATATGTTTAGTGTTCGTTTGTGAGCCTCACCCAGGCTGTTAGTTTAATTTATTTTTGTTTCAATTTGAAAATTGCAACCGGAAAACCGCATTAGAATAAAAACTAGAGGTTACACATAAAACTAAAAATTATCACTCCAACCAACAGCGGCAGTGTTAATAGAAATGTGAAACTTTAAACTGCACTAATTGAAATCGACTGACTTGAACGTAGCAGCATTTTTAGAATCAATTTCTACTAGCGTATATTGCGGGTGACCAGGGGTTCCAAACACATGTGCACTGGCACGCAAACCCGCGAATCCATACAAACGGTAGGTAATAATTATTTTTATCGTTCATACTTTATAGTTTATTTAATAACAAAATAATTAGGTAGATAATCACTGTGAGCGTTTACGATTAAATTGTTTCATTTTTATAATTTCAAAAACTTCCTCCTTTGTATATACATTAATAATACGTGCAGTGTGATTACAAACACATACAAAATTGAACAATAAATAGCTAATAGGTAGAAGCATTAATTTTATTATATATTTTAAAATCAATGGTACAAGGTATAATATAATATTGAGTACGTCAAGATTTTAGTTGAATATTATATAGCATAGCAGAGTGAATGTGCTTCTTCAATGTGAAGGTACACACCATACATTTGTAAAGATTAATTTGTGAAGACATTGTTCAATGATTAATGAATGTTGCGTCTAATGGTGAGCTAATAAGTGAATAAGATGACAATGTAAAAAAATACTTGTTTCACATCTATATGATATGAAATATCGTTGATTACATAGGAATTTATTGAAAATTATTCAATCTTTATAACATGTACATTATAAAAAAAACAGCTATAATAGGAAATCGTGGATGGATTGAATTTAAATAACAAGTTTAAACACGTTATAATAATGTAATCTGTTATCTGTATCTATATTTACTGTTATTATTGTATAGAATTTAAATATCGTTTACAAAATATGATTAGTGATTACCCACAATTATCGATAATGTTATTTTACTTTTACGTTTACCTGTTGGCTGTTATGATTCTAAAATATAAATATGTCATTGTAGCGTAAAATAATGGAGATCAGAGACAAATACCTTTTTTGTCTTAAATTTGTAATATTTAATCTAAGAGAATTGTAGATGTTGTAACAACCAAGATTTACACTACCTGTAAACAACAGCACATATAGTATTACTACTACATTTAGTACTATTATTTACTTAATCTAGAAAAACTAAAATTTAAATAGTCTATGCGAAGAATTTCATACAGCATGATATATTGATATAGAAAAGAAAAAATTACAATAATCATCGACAAAAATAAACTAGCATAAAAAATGACGCGGTCCTGCCGTTTCCGAAGTCCTAACACGACAACAGGCGGACGAAAAATATTACCCCTACTCGTGCCGGTCAGGGTAGAATGTCGGTCCACTTGAGTGACCAACCGGCGACTGCCGTCTGCTCTTGGCCCGTTTGGCTTTCAACGCGACTGTGGAATCGCGCCTCCCCTAATCGCACCGTCATGACAAATTATATTGTATTTCTCTTTTATATATTTTTTTATAAAATTATCATTGCGTTAGTGGAGAACATTAATTAATAAAAGAGCCAACACCTATTATCACAGACCATAACATATTATACCTATTTTGTTTTTTACTCACTTCCCCTTTTTCAGGGTCGAGTTTAGTGGAACTCACGGGACCCGGTCTCACATTCACTATTTATTTTTATTTTTAAAATTAATTTTTATATTTTCAAAAATATAATCTCATTTTAGTTATTTATCAAAAATATATTTTTTTGCGACTTTTACACAAGCAGTACAAATAATCGTTGTAATGACATGTAGTTGGTAGTTCTAGACAATTTATTTTCCATTAAAAATGTAACAACTCAATAACTGAATAGGGCAATGGTCATAAATTGTAATAGTTCAAACTTCAGCCTGTCGGGTCCGCATCAATAACATGTATTTCATATGTTTGAAGGATGCATTTGTAATAATTGGGATATTGTGGTCTTTGAATTTTGTTGTACTACAAACCCTTGCTATGCTATTGAGTATTATGTACTTACCTGCATACTACATGGTAAATATGCGGAAAATAATAAGAGTAGGTACGTGTAGGATTCTCTTTGGCTGTTCGACAACTGGACAATAATTTGTTTTATAGTTTATAGACGTCAGTGTTCATGTTGGTAGACGCCTTTAGAATTTGTCTAGTATATATTTTATGGCTATCCATTATTGGCTAACCATTCACAAAAATATTAATAGTTTATGAGAAAAAAAATATCTTGTTTTATATTGTCCTAATGCTTTTGTAAAATAACCCACAAGCAGGTATGCTGCGTGAGTAAACTACGTTACCTACAAAAACAACATTTTTTAATCACGAATTTTGATCTCATTTTTTCGGTGTATGTCATAGCAAACTAGTCACCCTTTAGGAATTTCTGCCTTCCAATCCTCCTCCCCCAGAAATATTAGTCACCAAGTAAAAAATATTATTATATTTTAATTTTTAACTTGCCGACCGGATCCGAAAATAACGCCACAAGCCGTTTCGCCGCCAGACCAAGGGCGTCCCTAGACCTTAAAACCATAGGAAAAGTCGAGGCGTGATAGAAAAAAAACTAGTAGACGTCTCAATATAATTTTTGTACTTGGATAGAAAAGGGCAAAGGCTGAAAACAACATCTATCTTTCCCAACTATTATACTAAATAAAAAATACGGAGACAAATTATTATTAACTTTATTCTAAAATTTAGTTAAAAACGTTTTAAAATTCTTAATCCAAATCTGAATAAAGGGGAGGGGGTGTTTTTAAAAATGCATGCAAATTCATCAAATAATATGTACACCATGTCACTAAAACAAAATCTGGTAATTTTTTTAATATCAGCTTATAATTAGTCGGAGGGGGGAAGGTTTTTATAGTAAAGAATTTAAGGGTACAAATGTATAAGTAATAGTATTTTGAATTTTGTATTTATAGTTGAAAATGTACTGTATTTCGCTTATCCTAGATTACAGCATATTTAAAAAAATAATTACCGATGTTTATGAATAAAATATTAAAAAAATTTTAATTCAACAACATGCGAAAATATTATATTCTTTGGCATTGATTAAATGATAATGGATTTTTATGCTCTAAAGTTTAAAACCATTATGAACAAAATATGAACCCAGTAAAACAGTTTATGCGTAACTAACATTATTATGAGCGCTTTAGTAATCTTTTAAAAATAATTGAACGCCAATTCAAATTCCTAATTATTGTACTGTATTATAAAATAATTCTAAACTAAAATTTAATTAAAAAGAAGAGATGGTAAATTTAGGTTTGGTTTGGTTTGGACCAACCCCTATCATAAACCTAAACTTCCCTAAAATTAACAAATATTATGCAGAGAGAAATAGTAACATCACATATAAATACATTAATATTGATATAATCTAGACAGGAAAAATACATTCAATAATTTATAATATAGTTACATTGGCTAAGCGAGTAGAGCTTTTTTATTTGCGCGCATTTCTCTACCTTCTCATCTCTACATTTCTTGTAAATCAGGTAAAAATAATTGTTTAGTTTATTACAATTCAAAAGGCGGGAATTTTTCGGACCAAACATGGTCATTTTCGAAGTAGTTGTAAACTTTCTTATTTATCAAGGCACTCTAATAATTATCACGGACAATCTAAAACACAGCTAACCTAACCGTGTTTTCAACTATAGGCAACTTAAACATAACCTCCACTTTATCTGGAGCCTTCACATAAAAAATGATAACTACTTACTGATAAGAATAGAGACTGTTAATTACGGTATTGTGATTTGTGTACACGTTGATTGATAAAGCAATGCGGCATAGTCAAAACCTCAAACCTGTAATTGCATCATTCTGAATTTGTTGGTAAGTGAAGATATTTATTATTCTCTTCATTCAATCGGTAAGGTTTACATTGGACGTTTAATAAATAAATTATGAATTAATTTTTTAATGGACATTCTAGAATAACTCTCAGCTTAGGCACCTATACAAAAACCTGTTACTGTATAGTCTAGCTAAACTTTTAAGTAATGTGTTAACAACGTTTGTGACTATATTATATTGTAATATTAACTGAATTTAAATGGTGTATATGTATGTGCTTTAATTGCTGAGTGAATTTCATTTCTGATTTTGGATTAGCTATTATTCAGCATGCCGCACGGGTTAATTTACCACGTAACAATACTTTGAATGGCTACGAAACCATCACTTCATTTACAATTAAAATCGGCCAATCTGAAACTAAATTTGTGCCAAATCTGAAATTTAAAAATCAGTCTTTTTAAAATAATTTACTTTTGTGGCTTTAGACTTCAAGACCACGTTGTCTAACATATTTGCCTCAAGTTTCTTCTTTCTAATGATAATTCCTTCTAATCTTTTCCTGGCATACTTTTACTATGTCATCCTTTACCCTAGACATTTTCTCGGGGAATGCTTTCTTGTATCTTTCAAAAAAGTTTTTAAAAATCTATCGATAGTTTTGTATTTTGTTATTCTTGTTTGAACCACTTTTGAGGAAACTTCTAAACAATTAATAACATCATTATAAATACAATATTGCATTCATATTGATTTTTTGGATGCATAATATTTTAGAACAAATTTACTTTTAATTTTATTATATTCTATAGATTTTTAGAGGCGTTGTATTTAGAGATGTTTATTTGTAGAAGCATTTTTTTTTTATTATAGAACAACTTAATCACTTTTAATTTAAATAGCTAATCAGACCTATGATTGCTTCCACCCTACTATGCTCGGTACCTAGCAGAGGATGCAAGAGGAGGAGGCCTGTGGGGGCTGAAGTCCCTCCCTTGTATTCTTAAAAGTACCTATATTTTTATGTTTATTTATATATATATTTTTTTTTTTACTGTGTAAACTTTAATTCTATAACTATTGTTTATATGTATTTGAAGTGAATTTTTTTTTCTAGCTCCCCATTTTCATTAGGTCTTGGTCCATACCCTCAGTCCTACATAACTTTCTATTATTGTATTATATTTTTCTTTTTTGACTAGATCAATTTATACATTTTCAGTAGTTTTGTTTCACTAACTTCAACCTGAATAATTTTTGATTTTTTAGAGGACATTTATTTTAAAATATATCGAACAATGATTGAAAAATATCTTCATTTTGACAAGTAATAGTTATAGTATAAGGTTATAAAATGTATCTGCTTGCAAAAACTTAACAATTTAATAACTTTTTAAAAACTAAATCTAACTTTTTTTTAATTTCTATTACTAAAAAACTGTAAGTTAGTTTTACAATATTAATAATATACTACCCGTTATGAACCATTATAATTGTTTATATATTAATAAATATTATAATTTGAAAATAATATTTTATAGCTGTTATTTTTTTTTTTCATAGGAAATTAATGCGTTCAAAATTACTGTTAAACACTTATTGTTCCATAACCTTCGGCATACATTCAGTACGTGGAATTAGACTACCTTTATATCAAGTAAGGATTTTCTTTAATTATTATACTTAAAATGTTATATGGAACACCATAATTTTTCTGATTTAAATGAGTCTTTTTTTTATATATTTTAGAAACCAAGTAAGAAAAAAATGGCGCAAAAAGAAGGAAAACAGTCTCAGGTTTCAGAAATGAAACCTTGGCCAGCCTATATTGAGGTACAAAATTTAAAATCTATATACTTTTTTTTTAAAATTACAAATATGTTGTATATAATAAAAATTCTGTCAACAAAAAAAAAAATGGAATATTTTGTTTTATTAAAAAAAAAAAATGCATTGAGGCAGATAAAAGATAATTAAATATAAATCATCATTTTGTGAAAATTAATGACTCATCTGACAGACATCACCGACTTGAAAGATTGGCTTAAGGCGTATTCACACTGTCAAAATATTTGTTGAATGTGGGGAATTACCAGCTGTTAGCTTTTTTGTTCTGTTTAAATAGTTTTTTATGTTGTGATTTTAAATTAGTAGCGTAGCTATTGTGGGTTCAGAGGGAGGGGACAGCTTCCCCAGAGCGCAATCTAATTTAAGGCGATTTTGTACAGTTTACTATACTCGTTAACATGTAATATATGTGCTTTAGTCTCTAGTTTACCACTGCTTCAAATGTTATAAAATGTTTATCATCAGTGTAAATAGATGTGGAAGATGTTTCTGTGTCACTAAAATTACTCTTGACAAAAAAATGTTATCCACATGAAATGAATTGAGTTATTTTAACTTTTATCCAGTGTTATATACTTGTTTTATTTGACAGGAACGTTTAAAATTATGGGACAAACTTAAAGAGCAGTATACTAATGAACTTGCTAGCAAACCTAGAGAACCTATAACTGTAACATTTCCTGATGGAAAAACGGTTGACGCTAAGGCATGGCAATCAACACCATATGAAGTAGCTAAAGGCATTAGGTTTGTATAAAATATTATTATTAATAAACTACCGTCTATTCTAATTATGTTACTTAATAACTTTGTAGTCAAGGACTTGCCGATAACACGATTATTGCCAAGGTAAATGGAGAACTGTGGGATTTGGATAGACCTTTGGAGAAAGATTGCACTCTGCATTTACTTAAATTTGGAGACGACGAAGCTCAGCAAGTGTTTTGGCATTCATCAGCACACGTCTTGGGTGAAGCAATGGAAAGAATTTATGGTGGTTGTCTATGCTATGGACCACCTATTGAAGAAGGCTTTTACTACGATATGTTTTTAGACAACAAACAAGTACTTATTCTAAAGTTTTTATAAATTTTTTTCTCACAGTACATTTTTTTTTTTAGGTGTCAAATTTTGATTTTCCTATTGTTGAAGGCTTAGTAAAAACTATTTTGAAAGATAAACAACCATTTGAAAGACTTGAAGTAAGCAAGGAAGATCTTTTAGAAATGTTCAAGGTAATTATATTGCTGTGATTTTGTAAAAGATGGTCTATCATTTTTGTTATTGTTTTTATCTTTTTTAGTATAACGAATTTAAAGTAAGAATACTAAAAGAAAAAGTAAAAACTCCAACAACTACTGTGTATCGATGTGGACCTCTGATCGATTTATGCAGAGGACCACACGTACGCCATACTGGAAAAGTTAAAGCATTTAAAGTGATCAAGGTAAATCAGTAAATCATTTTCAACTTATCTCTTATATGTGTCAACTCGTATTCGGCTTATATTTTTTCTTCAAGTCAGTTGATCATTTGCCATTTATTTTAATTTGTTAAATGTGATCATAATTGCGTCATTTTTTTATTTTTACATATGAAAAATTATAATCCTATTCTTATTTATGTGGTTTTATGAAAAAAATATTTTATTTTAGCACTTATTATTAATTTTTAGTTTACATTTTGTGTAGAAAAAGTTACCTATTATACTGTGTTATTCACAATGTTGTATACAGTAATTTTTCTATGAAATAATTGAAAATTATTACAAATTATATTATTACAATTATTATATATACATATATATTATTATATATACATTTATAATTAATACAATTAAATTACAAATTTTAATCACCTCATCTAATTCAAATTATAAAATAATATTGTTTTTTTATTTGTACGTAGTGTAATATAAATACTTATTTTAGAATTCTTCTACATACTGGGAAGGAGATTGCAAAGCTGAAACGTTACAACGCATTTATGGAATTTCATATCCTGATAACAAGCTAATGAAAGAATGGGAAAAGTTCCAAGAGGAAGCTGCAAAAAGGGATCATCGTAAAATCGGAAGAGTTAGTTTTCTTTTTTTAATTAAGTATCAATTAGTAATTATATCAATGGTCGAAAGAAAATAGAAGGCTAGCGATACTTTTGACACAAACCTGGTTTTAAATGTCTGGTTTTATTTATTTTAACCGGCGATTTTCACCCAACATAGCATATAAATCTATAACTTAAGCAATTTTATTTGACCTAGGCACCAATTTTAATAGCAGTTAATAATCCATGGGACATAAATTGAAACTAAATTTACCGACATGAACACAAAAAAAAAAAAAATTGTGGTGTGATAAAATCACTTTCAACTGAACACTGATACAAATTTGATATGGTATAAATACAAAAAAAGATAAAAACATTGTAAAAACTGTGCTTAAAAGTTAAAATTATTTTATTACTATTAGAATGTATAAGATTAGGGTTAATCATCTGTTATTAATATAAATTGTAACTCATACGGTTTTATTAACAAAATTGTTAATTACAATTTACAACTTTAGGTTTTCCTTTAAAAAAAAAGATAGACTACAGAATTTTAAAAGAATTGTATGTTATTGCCATACTCTAGATCTACCTTCAGTCTTATTCTCTGACCTTAAGTTCTAAAAGAAATAAACAAAAGTTTCCACTTCTCCTAGGGGAATGGGTTTCTAGATTTTTTTTGGTTTGCTAGTGTCTATAGATAGTACTTTATCTAAAGAATAATCCTACAAATTTGGAACTTTTTAAAAAAAGTTTTAAAGCTTTGTAAATTTAAGTTGAAATATATTCTTATTTTTGGGTATTTTACTCAATTTTGAAGAGAAAATGGTCTATAAAGTTGCTACATGAAGAAATCGGTTTGTACACAATAATAAAAACCAAATAAAATAAATATTAAAGATATAAAATCTACTTGAACCCTAAACCATAAAAATTATACACTTCTTGCGTGTATAATGTGTATTATACACTTCATGCGCAAGAAGTGTATAATTTTTATGGTTTAGGGTTCAAGTAGATTTTATATCTTTACTATATATGTATTTAACCATAAGTTTGCTTAACAGTTTTTTCTAAAATAAAATAAATAAAAACACGTTATTGAAAAAACAATATCTTTTCAGCTTAGTATCAAAGCCTAAATAAACAACTATAATTTTTTATAACTACAATTTATTTAGTGTATTTATCGATTTATTACATCAAACAAAAGTTTAATAGATCATTTACAATTGTTTGAATAAAATAAAATTATTGAAAAAAGTTTTTAGCACTTCTGTAAAATTTCTTAAACACAAAAACATCTAATTATTGCAATAGTTTGATAAAAAATAATTTATCAGTTGTTAAATATTTTTTGGTTTGATCATTTTCGGATCTATCCATGTTGTTACTACTTATCTGACGTTCCGAACCCATTGCAGTCACACTACAGAATTCTTGCAACAGTTGAACGGTTACTATTACTTTTGTGATAGACAATGTGTTCAAAACGTTAGCTAACTAATGACAAAATAGTTAGATCTGAAATTTATCAGACTAATTGTACAATCCATGCATTCATAAATTTATTTCCTGAAAAAAGTGTCAACAATTAACCTTTAAATATTTGCAATGCATTATGTTAGGAACAAGAGTTATTTTTCTTCCACGAACTAAGTCCCGGTTCATGTTTCTTTCAACCAAAAGGCGCATATATTTACAATACTTTGGTTGAATTTATCAAAAGTGAATACCGTAAGCGTGGATTCCAAGAAGTAGTTTCGCCTAATATTTACAATGTTAAATTGTGGCAAACATCTGGCCATTGGGCACATTATGCTGTAAGTATATTTACTACAATTTTTGGTATATTTTATTTTTAATAATTATTATTTTGTGTACGTTATTACTGTTATTTGAAATTTGTACAAATAGGAAAATATGTTTTCATTTGACGTTGAAAAAGAGACATATGCACTGAAACCAATGAATTGCCCTGGTCATTGGTATGTATTTCAGCTATATGATAAATATGACTTACTTTTTATTGGATATATATTTTTTTTTGTTATGTAACAGCTTTTATTGTGTTTCAGTTTGATGTTCGACCACCGTAACCGATCGTGGAGGGAACTCCCGCTTAGAATGGCCGATTTTGGTGTTCTGCATCGAAATGAGTTATCGGGAGCTTTGACTGGATTAACTCGAGTAAGGCGTTTTCAACAAGATGACGCCCACATATTCTGTACTAAAGATCAGGTATATAGTTCAAACTTTTAATAGATTTAAGATAGTTGACTGATCTTATTATTATTATTATTATTATTTAATACTTGTTATTAGATTGGTCAAGAAATTGTAAGCGCCCTAGATTTCTTACGACATGTTTACACCGTGTTTGGATTTTCATTCAATTTGCGTTTGTCTACGAGACCAGAAAAGTATTTGGGAGAACTAGAAATGTGGAATAATGCCGAAAAAGTATGTGAGATTGTTTTTGTTATTGTATTTTTTATTAGTGTAACACAATTTATTTATTATTTTAATTTTATTTAGCAACTCGAAGACAGCTTAAACTCATTTGGTGAACCATGGAAATTAAACCCTGGAGATGGAGCATTCTATGGTCCTAAAATTGATATCACTATTTCTGATGCACTAAAACGGCAACACCAATGTGCTACTATTCAGCTAGATTTCCAACTTCCTATTCGTTTCAACTTATCATATATTGGGTAAGTGATTTTTAAACTGATGTATTTTTTAAAGTGATTAATAGAAATTCTTATAAATTAAACGATTCATTTCTTTGTGAGTTTAGAAAAAGTTATTGAGACTACTAATCCAATAATTTTAGTAAAATGAATTACTGATTACGATTGTCGGTTACCTAGTTTTTATATTTGGTACTACCTGATATGTTAATATCTGACTATTATTATAAAAAATATTAGCTTTTCACAAATAATAGAAAAATTAATCATACTACTATCATAAATCCATTGTTAAAATCCATTATTTAATAAATTGTTACCCGTTCATAATTGAATAATTGTTTTCCGATTTATTATTCCATAAATTGATTTCCGATAAACTAATTTTTTGACCAAATACATCTAAAAAGTGCAATCGATCAGGTAAAATACCTGAGGTACAGATTATTTTTTTTAATCTCTATTCAAGAACTACTATAGTTTTTTTTAACTAGCTTTTATTAAAACAAAAATATGTAATCTGTAGCTCAACAATTAGACAATAGCAATATAACAATAATATTGTTATAAAATATAAACTACCATAGTTAGTAGTTGAAACTTAAACTAAACATTTTTGTTGAATAGTTTAAAATACTATTCATTTCTAAAGGAGCTTTGAAAAATATAGCTATGAGACTCAATGATTGGAGGGAATAAACAGATCCTTTATACAATTATAATAAACTTTTATCCTACAAACCTAGACTTGTTATTAATACTTGAGTCTTGAATCGTTCATTTTATTTATGATACAGGGCCAGGTCAAGTACAGAAAGAATTAATACATAATTTTAAACTTAATTACTAAACAATATAATGAATGAAACATTATAACTAGGCTATTCAGGGCCAAAAGAAAAGAAGGTGGGGCTTATTAGCGACCCGTAATAAACGAATCATAAAAGAATTTGAGTAATAATTCGATGAAAATCGATATTATTGTCGAGAAGGTTTGAAAGAAAGGATTTTTGGCTAGTATCTACGATGGGCTAAGGATATAAAACATGCGTAAACAAAACAGACAAAACTGTTATCATGAGGAAGACAAGAGGTGTTATTTGTAAATGCAATAGACTAGATAAAACATTTCCTTTGCACATGTTCGATCATTTTGGTAACAGCTGCAAAAGAACACCAGAGAACAATATATTTAAATATGGGGACGTACAATGAAATCTAAATCCTACCGTTTAATCTTTTTTTAATGTTTCAAGTGAAACCGGAGAAAAAATTCGTCCTGTAATTATACATCGGGCTATATTTGGCTCTGTTGAAAGAATGATTGCTATTTTAACTGAATCTTTTGCTGGTAAATGGCCATTCTGGCTGTCTCCTCGACAGCTCGTTGTTATACCAGTTGGACCACAATTTGACGAGTATGCAGAAAAAGTATGTTGATATGATTATATTAAGTAACATTTATTATAAAATGTTTTTCATAACTGATGTTTAGGTAAAAAAAGAAATTTATGAGTCCGGTTTTATGTGCGACGTAGATGTTGATCATGGTGACACATTAAACAAGAAAATCCGTAATGCACAATTGGCTCAGTACAATTTTATTCTTGGTATGATATAAAATACTATAAGTAAATTTTACGTTTTTAAACATTTTGTACTTCAAATTTATTATATCTATTTATTATCTATTTTAGTGGTTGGAGATAAAGAGAGGACAGCTAATACAGTAAATGTCCGTACTAGAGATAACAATGTTCATGGAGAATTTAGTATTGAAGAAACTATTCAAAGGTTGCAAAAGTTAAAAATTTCCAAAACTAACAACAGCGAAGTAGAATTCTAATTTATAATAATTTTCTAATTATAATAAAATACTATTAAATTTGTAAGCAACGCCTGTTTTAAAATTGTATAATTCTTCTAAATACATTCATAGCTGGATCAGTAGTAATTATATATTCTTATTTATGAATCTCTGAATATTACCGAACAAACATTAGGGTTTTTATCAAATATATTAAGATATAAATACTTTAAAAATAAAATACAGAAATTTATTAAAATTTCATACACTGGCCATACAAAAAACAATAACCGTTTTACAATGTGTTTCTCTTTTTTTTAACGCCTGTCTTAAATAGTTCTTTAATAAAATTTAAATACAATTTTATTTGTAATTAAATTTAATAATATTATAATTTAAAATAATTTACAGTATGAGTTGTTTTTTTCTTCGACGCCAAAATGGGTATAATTTCTATTAAAAATAACGAAATTATTTGTGTGAACAATGAACATGTATATGACAAGACGTAATAGAGGTATTTTGTATTATTATTGCATACTAAGATTCATAGAACAGACTCTAACCTCTCACTGGCGCTATTTAAATAGGGAAAGTGTCGTTAAAAAATGAAGTACAAACAAAATATGTCAATATAACATTAAAAAATGTTCTATAAAATAGTAGTAAAAAAATACGGTTAACATGATCGTTTTGGTATGCATTTTCAGTTACAATTTCTTTAAAAGAAATTTGACAGCTTTTTATTTTAAAAGTTGAATTGTGTTTTTGTTATGAAATCGTTGACATTTTCCACAATTTTATAGATATACTTTTGACTATTCAATTTTACAGAGTAGCAAAGCTTAAAAAACCTAAGATTGTATTATAAAAAAAATATTTTAACTTAAAATTATGATATAAATGGCGAACTCTGTCTGTCTATTCTTAAGATGAACGACAGGGTCAAATATATTTTTAAAGTTTTTAAACGAAATTATGCACTAATAATTGAACATTTTATCCACCTTGTTTTTTCGTTGTTGCTTATTTATCAGTTAGATATACGCAATTAAAAAAGGACTATCGAAAATTTGAAAACAAATTAAACCTCTGAACGTCTTGAGAAATAATATTTAAAAATCACCTTATTAGTAAAAAACAATTTTTAAAAAATCAAGAATTTCAAATACGCTACGGATTTGGCACTGAATATACCATGTCTAATAAGAGTAAATGTAGATTTTTATAACTAATTCTTTTTTCAAGAAAGATACAACCTCTAAAAAAATAATGCAATTGTAGTTTTAAAAAAATTATATACGGGTATTTTTTCCCTATATATTGTGATTTGCAAATTATTTTTTTTTTTTGGTTTTATTTATGAGTAATTATTATTGATGAAAAAGAATTGACATGGGGGAAGGTTGTTCAGGTTATTTAAGTTTTTCCTTAGGTTATTTTTTTATTATTATTGTTTATTAATACATTTAAATTTGTCAATAATATTCAAATAGAAGATTATACCAAAAAGAAGGATTAATCTGTTATTTAGACCACTTCCAAGACTTATAGACTCTAGAGATGACTGCAAAAAATACGAATTGTATAGCTTTTTAACAATTAACTATCTTATGTAGCTATGTTTATTATTATTTTAAATTTGAATTATAACGTATTTAACTAAAATAATATTTTTTCCGTTACATTAAAATAATGCAATCACTATAATGTCATAATAGAACACGAATTAGTGTTATTATACCCGCAAAAAGAAAGCATAGATGCTGTAAAAACTTACAATTAGAAACCTGTATTATAGGTAGGACGTAAACACATAACACATACAACCCTTTGTGTTTCTCTACCGAGGTCGTGTAGTAGTGACTATTTATCGTGTGCAAAATAATAACGTTTAACCTTTTTATTTCGTCCACAAAAGGTGTACTATCTCAAGACCAGTTGACAAGTAAGAAGTGCTTACATTTTTAGTAGGTTTCGTCATTCTATTAGAATTGAACAAAGTATAATTAACAAAATAATAGTGGCGCAAGTATTTAAAGGTTTAAAAAAGCTTATAACACCTTACCAAATGAATTATAACAACTAAAGATTTTATTATGTTATACCATACCGTAAAAATATACTATATTATACTCTGTACGTATACAATATAAACTCGTATGTAGACTGTATATCACTCAATTCTAAATAAAACAATTTTTTTCAAATTGTATTTTTTTAATATTAAAAAACGTAATTTTTTAAAATGATAATCGGTTTTCTACATCAACCAGTAAAGTAGTTAAAGAACTGGAACCTATTTACAAAATTCAAATCGGACCACCTTAAATAGTCAAATTTTTGTCCAGCGTGTTTACTTCAAAATAAATCAAAATTGCTTTTACTCATTAAAAAAAAATGTATATAAACTAAAATAATGCCTTTATAAAACTCCTTTAAAATCGCCTGCTTCCAATCCCTTTACCTAATATACGCATAATATTTTATACATAATATACATAACATTTTCATTGTCATCGTCGTTGCTGTTGAAACCAGTAAGAGCGATGCTGGTTCCAGGTTCAGACACTAATGGATGCCCAGAAATGGGTATTCACCAATTAGTCTCATAACTTTCTCTTCAATTTCACTTAGACGATGTTCTTCGTTCTCTCTTCCACCAGTTTTCCCGAGTCCTCTTTTAACAGCGACACATCTCTTTTTCGTGTTACTTTTTAAATCTTTCCACGTCTATAACAAGTACATATTACAATTTAACATTCGTTATTGTTTTTTATTTTTATTACGAGTATTATTACCTATAGGTAACCTAAACGGCCCGCCGCCGTGCTGCACCGTATATTCGTCGAAGAAAGAAGTCCGCCTAGAAATGACTTCAGATTCGTAATCGGCGTAAAAAACACTAAAATATGACAAAAAAAAAAATCACAAAAACGAAGTGTCCGGTAAAGTAAATTTATACCGTATTTACTATAAATTAATTCCATAACGATTGGGCTGATTTAAAAGTAAAAGTCGATGAAAATTTACCTTCTACTAAATCTCGATGACTGCTCTAAAATCGATTAAACATAATTTTTGAGCTGTTGTCACAGATTGGCTTTTAGATCTTTTTGGTTCAGATATACCTAATAGCAATAATTATTATTATAATAACTTTTGAAACTCAAATGGTAACGCATACATTATATTAGTTTTGAATTACTATTCTTGAAGTCATTGAGGATTCAAGTCAATGGTAGGAGGAAAGGTAGAGCGTATAGTATTATTTTTATCTGCGTTCACTTCCCAACCGCACTTCCCCACCCTTCCTAACTTTTAAACTATCTTATAACTTTAAAAATAACTATTGAAAACTAGTGATCAACCAGTCAACATTTTTAATAAAATATTCTTTATTTAAAAAGGTAATAAAATATATACATTACTATTTAAGTTTTAAAAGTTAATATAAAAATAATTCGTTTTGTAGGAGGAGAAAAACCCCAAAAAAATTAGATTAGATAGAATTTCTTATTATTAAACCCTATGAGATATTGAGTGGTTTACTATAAAATTATCACCTTGTATTGTATAATATAATACATTATAATTCTTTATATTATGTTTTATTGTATATTTTTGTGACATAACAGTTCCATTCAACGTGGAGATGCCGAGAGTCTATACTCATTAGTCATTACTATACTCCGTGGTATTTCGGAAAATGCCAACATAAAATTATATTTCCTACTCGAATGGTATTTGCGCACAGACTATTAATTAAATACCGCGAGTCGAAGAACATTCCAAATACCTACTGTTGTTAATATGATGACGAAAAAATATCAGTCAAATCGTTAGTACACGAATAATGTTCGTGTGATTTCAATAATGTATAATAGGCCCCCATGGGTAGTTGGTTTGGGAAACAATTAAAAATATTGGTCATTATGTAATTCTCGATTTTTAAGTATTGTTTTCACGTAGAAAAACGTGTATTGATTCTTTTGACTAGAGTTTCCTTTAAATTACTTGAATTGGCAAATGTTCATGCAAACCGTGGATATGAAAATACTTATTACTGCACTACATAATAACATGATATTAAACTAAAATTTAGCAAGAAAATTATTATTCGTTTTGATTTGATTTGACAACCTATCCTTTTTCAGAAGACATAGTAGCTATCTAGATTATTTCCTATGATGCCACTCTTTCGTCCTTTAACCAGAAAATTTACCAGGTTTGCGCTATAAAATAAAAAAAAAACGCCTGATTTTTTAGAAAACCTAAGAACAACTATATTTTTTTATACTATTTACTATTATCGAAAAAGTCGTACAGCAAGAACGTCATTGTTTTACGTATATTGACTATATTATTATTATATCATAAACATATAACACATAATCAAATACACAATTTGTTTGTCTAGTACGCATCATACTGCATAAACAAATCATCATCTATTATTATATATAACATAAAATATTTATATAATAACTAAATATGCGCAAGTTTTACTTACAGAAGCATAACTTACAACAAACACACACATCATATCTTATTTAAGTAAACACTTAAATAATATATTATTTATTGGATTCCAGTTTCACGACTTTATATTTTACACAAAATTAAGCATTACTGAAAAAAAACAATATGCATTTAAAAATTACTGTTATTCTCTGCGCTTTATATTTTTTTACGGTAGCTAAGGTTAGTAAAATACTATTTTAATAGACATGATATGTACGTAACCTATAAAAGAACCTAATTTTTATGATTGCACGATATTTTGCAGAGCACTGGATTAAATGAGAAACAAATCAACGTATTTGTCGAAACTATAAAGAAAATCAAATATAGCAAAGTTGCTGGAGGAGATCAAATTTTTAGGCAAATGAGCGTACAATTAATGTTGTCCTTGAGCTATACAGATTTCAATGAAACATTTCCGTATACTAGTAATGTATTCTAATTAGAACAGAAACTGCACATGATCGAAAATGCAGTCGTAATTTGTCTCTTATTTTATTTTAAGTACCATATTCATATTCTTACACACATTAAGCATTGTAAGTTACCTATACAGTCGTGTAAGAAACTATCTATTTACTTAAGAAATGTAAATATATTATTTAAGGCATACATTTACCGGACACCCTTTTTTTTTGCATTGTCATCTTGTAGTGTTTTTTACGGGTTCGTAATCGGCGTAAAAAACACTAAAAGATAACAAAATAAAAATCGTGAAAAAAGGGTTTCCGGTCAAGTAAATATATTCCTTATTTAATTTACTTATTGTATATGACGTAGTTGATATCAATGATAAAACAGCACCGGGTTACCTAATGGATTTGGCCGTTATGGACAAGGGTACTGACGATTGGAAGGTATGACGAAAAAACAGTTGAACTATAGAAATAACTTTTGAAAATAAATAATTTTAATCTGCCATAATAACTTATATACTTTATTATAATTTATATACTTATATACTAATATACTTTTGCTCATTGACAATTAGCTCTTAAATTGGTTTATTTAGGTAAAATGCTTCACTTCTCAAGAAGTAAATCTTTTTGTGATTATGTTCATAACTGCTGACCAAAAAAAAAAAATACCCCAAGGACTCCTTACCCAACACATGTTAAGAAACTTAATTGACGCTCAATTAAAACTAGAAACTGGCATTAAGGAAAAAATAAAAAAAGAATTTAAAGGTGAAATTATGTTTTAAAAAACGTCTATTTTGGTGACATTAAAAAATGTTACTTATATTTAATTTTAGATGGCGAATTAATTAATGCACCCAAGTTCTTGGCGGCAATAGTGAAACATAAACCAGTAGTAAGAAAACGATTGGGTTCAAATAAAAATACATATATTTAAGTAACTACATTATAGGTTTTACGCGAAAAATATGTGTGTTTTTAAAGAATTGCAAATGCTTTTACGTAAATCACTAGTTATGCTGAAAATGAAGATCATGGTACATTGGTCTATAAAATAATATGACCTAGAACTTATTTTATAACGCACTTTTCACGAATAAGAAAAAAGGTTAATTAATGTTGCCCCTGGTGAGCTATTGCAACTGCTTACCTACTAAGGAAATGAGATCGTGTATTATAGAACGACATAATAATACCTATTTATTGTTAAGAACGATAAATATTGTATCTTATTATAACTAGTTATAATGTTTTATAGTGACTTTGCATATAAAAAATCCTAGAACCAAGCGTTTACATGATATACAATTAATTGTATACATTTTTATAATTAGGGTAGAGGTCTAAACGTGGAACAGGTTATGAAATGCATTGATTTGTATAATAATCATTTAGATGGAGACGGCTGCATTAAGTCCGAGGAAATAATAAAAATTTACGAAAAGTTAAATATAGTTACAAATATATACAATTATCAAGTGGCATTTGAATCGAAACGTAAGTATCAACGAATGATGATGTATTCTCGTCTATTTTTTTTCTATTTATATAATTTGATATCATATTTAAAGGACCTGCTGCTCTGGATGTACAAGAGTTGTTAATAGTTTTAGCAGACTACAATAATGAGGTCAAAGAAAACGTAATTTTGCCTATATTTTTTTAACTCTTGGCTGGGCATAATAGTTTGTTTTGATGATTTCTCAGGAATCTGGTGTATTATCTAGTAAGGCAGTTAGAGATATTTCCTGGGAGTTCAAAAAACTTGACAAAAATAAAGACGGTGTTATAGGGAAACCGGAAATTATTAAGATCGTAGAAAATCTCAATCTAAATGTTATGGACTCCATTAAAACTGCACTTGATCACGATGGTAATATTACTGTAAACTATAGTGTTAATGTTAATAAAATTGGATTTAAATGAAAAATGAATAAGTTGAGACAGAGCTAAGTAGGTTCGATGCGGTATCTGTAAAAAAATTAATTACGCTTTAAATCTGATGATAATAATATTAATTGAACAAAATATTTAACATTTCAGGTGCAAAGCCAAAGAATATTGCTGAGTTTTTCCTCCTGATATTATCAGCGCTTAATCGTTTCTAGAAAACACTGCAAACTTCATTGACCGTCAATAGGTACTCCGTACTTGAATTTACTTGTGTTGTTTTAAGTAACTCGTGGAACTTTCAAGTATTACATTTAATAATATTCTATTCTTATATTAATTTAATAATTTATAATATCCACGGCTTAAAATGTAAAATTATATCTAAACGGTGTTAGTTAAACGGATTTTTATGTTAAATATAATATTTCACTAGCGTACATCTAAGAGGTGGGGTCAATTCTCAAAAACTTAAATTAGGGTTTAATAAAGTTTAATATCAGTCTTGATGATTATCGAGTATTTAGAATAGAATGATACTTATACAAATTCTGTTTTTATTTATTTTTGTTCAATGCGCACTTTTGTCATACTATGTATTAAAATAAAAAAATAATCAATACTGTACTCAAATAAAGTTGTTTTTATTTAGTAAATAAATGTCCTGAGATTAGTGTACTATAAATTCTCTAATAGTCTAATCATATATGTATTTATGGTTACTAATCATAACAGAAATTCAGTTTAAAAGATTGGGACTAATTTATAAAACCCATGAGGTTGCTTTCCGCAATGGTGAAGAGGGAAAGACAGATATTTTCTTATAAAAATATGTAATATCTATGTATCTTTCTGGCAAGAGGTATAGTTGTAGGAGCTACCAATATTCTTGTGCTGCTAGGGAAAATTCAAGAAAGAAAAATGTTATACTTAATATCTTCTTTACTAACACCTTAGACACCATAGTCTACCTTAGACCATTTACAATGGATGTAGTGATACGTGTAACTGCACACATGCCGGACTGTGTTAAAATTAAAAAAAGTATTATTTGTCATTTATTTGCTTATTACAATTTTTATAAATCTTAATATTTTTTAGATTTATCATATGAACAGTATTAATTTATAGTCGAAATCATTTAAAAATCAATTCAAATTATAATCGTATCATGTAATCGATGTTAGTTTATTATTTACACTATAGTAGAAACCTAATATTACCTACGCCCGATAATCTATACGAGTTATCGAAAAATTTAGATTGGGAGGTTACGTGCGTTTAGATACCCTTCCTATTGTCCTAAACTTCAAACTTTAATAACTTTAAATGTAATTATTCAATACTAGTTATCGACCAGTTAAAATTTGTAGCAAATAATTCTTTTATCAAAATTGAAATTCTAAAAAAATGACATTTGGTCTACAGGCTACAATAATAACTTTACAAGTTAAATATTTACTGACCCAAAAATAATAGAGGTTATTCATTTTTCTATTATAACTTATAAGAGACGTAAAATGGTTTGCATGGTAAACCGCTTTCTCGCAATGCAAACCGGGCAACGTCTTAGGGGCGGCTAAAGGTTACCACCCTCGACCATCCGTACTGTTCACACAAATCTCTCAGAGACGTAAAATAATGTAACTAAGCTTATTTTATGTTAGTAATATAATAATTAATCATAAAAATATATGTATGATAAAATATGAGTCACTTGATAATGCAATAACAAGATGTTTTGGTTTTTAAGTATATTTTTTTATTACATACATTGACATTTGAGATTTGACGTATGACTACCGCGCAACTGTTTGAGTAAGTAAACAAAACATCACACAACACACTAAAACATATTTATTTGTCTTGAATAAACGTTATTAAATCATAATACAAATAAATGATTCCTGCATCTAAAAACATGTTTTGAATATTATGTATTCACGTAAGAAAATAAATATCCATAGATTATTTAGAAAAAAAATAAAACCATATTATGTTATATTATTTCCATAACTATATACAAATTACAGAATAGCTTATTAAATTTTAAGATATTTATGATATACATTTTTAAAAAACATGATGAAAGGTTGGGGGGGGGGGAAGCAAGCAGACGGAGGGAGGCACTTTGGTCCGATGAAAGTTTATTTCCTAGGCTGTTTTTTTTATTATCTGCCATTGATGATAATTTTTTATTATAATAACGTTTTAAAATATTTTCTTAGCTAAATAGTGCTACGTAAGACCATATAATAGTTTAGACTTTAAACTTTAGAGCAAAACCATCCATTAAATTAGAATGAATGTAATATATTTTTTTTAATGTTCTTGTTCTCGGATTTCTGATAAATTGAAAGAATATTTCACGAATAAAACTATCAAACCTATTCGTATCCACCCTAATACCTAAATTTTAATTAAAAACCCATTATAGTTTTTATCAATATTTGTATTAATATCATCTTAAATTCGAAAAAATACTCACTAGTTATACTAAAAAAAATTATATATTATATTCTAGGTAGAGGTGGAACTTCTAAAATTAAAAAAATTACAGATGTTACCATTTTTGTAAGTCTTGAAAAAAATTCAATATTAATAAACAAATGTAGAAATAGAAATAAAGTTAAAAAATAATAATTGTTTAAAAACAGTACTGAACAAGAAATTGATTGCTTGATAGGAGAAGACCACCAGTGATGGTACTCCGGGTTTTAATCATGTTTAAAAATAAATAAAAGATTCGTTTCGTATCTAAACGAATTTCATAACAACAAAATAGCCTTTTTTAAAAGAGTGACGTCTGTATTTTTCTTTATACCCTTCAGATATATATTATCACTTTTATATGTCTATAAAAAAAATCTTTATTATCTTTTATAAAATTAAGTATAAAATAGAATAAGGATAACTATCTAACAGTTTTAGGAGTTAAATTAGTGGTATTTCACTCCTAATTCAAGGACTAACTTGAAATTAAATTAAATTGACATTTCTAAGCACTATAAGTTAGAAAACTAAAAATCGTCTGTCGACCTGAATCCGCGTATTAAATCTTGGATTACGAATACGAAATAGTACTTGATCTATAAACTATAAACCAGAAAACATCCTTTTATAATTGGTTTTACATCGAATTGGCCCTTCCCATTGGTAATGCTTAGATTTAGTTATGATTTAACTAGGTATTTCGGATCTACCCACAGAGTATGTCCTCATTTCTCCTATAAAATAATAGTGTATACCTAGATTTCTTTACATGATATTAACTAGTAGAATTTCATAAATCACTTATAGGTACAGGTTCAATTCCGTGTCGTTACCTAAATCATAATATTAAATATTATTAATGATTATTACTCAACATAGTGCATATCATAATACATAATAATATTAAGTTTTTGCAGTTTACCTACGGTTATTCTACTTGCCTACTGGACGTAGGTACGCAATCGTCGTTGCCTATTTTGGACATGCAATATTGTTGGCACAGTAGGTAGGCCGACCTACTCGTTATTGCCTATTGGAACCCCTTGTCGGCGTTATCGGAAGGTTTGTTTTTTTGGATGGTCATTGATTAATCAACGGTGCGGGTTTAGAGATAACGATATTGTTACATCTCGTTCGTTCCGGGCAAGTGATAAGTATTTGTGTTTCTTAAATGTTTTTTTTTCAAGTTCAACCGATTGGCGGTAAAAAAATTTTATCCCATTAATTGTATTTTATTATTGTCTATAACACAGGCCGCATTTATTTATTTGCATACCGACAACCGCCCTCGAAGCCTGCCCCTTTCGTTCCGTACCGGCGTCCAAAGCAGTCATTCTGCTTAGATGCATTGTCAGGAAAACTTGACGATCAAAACATAATGGTAAGGTATTTAATATATTGGCACTTGGTTACACATTTAATACCTACATTCCGTTAATAATTTCGAACTGAAAGTTACTTGTATCAAATTAGCTAATTTCGTCACAATTTTTATTAGTTGTTGCTGTGATTATTACTTGTTGAGTTTTTTCAACAACAATTGTATCCGCTCAGTCGATAGTGTGTCACTATCTCATTAATGTAAATCTGCTGTCGTTCATCACTGGCCGATAATGCTTGCTATTATAATACTTTTGTGTGTAATGTTTAATACCTATATTAGAATCCTATGCAGATATTGTGATTTATATAATTTACTAGTCGCTAGAATATTTCTTAAATATTACGTAACTGACCTTCCAGCAGCCATGCTTTTTGATAAGCTCGTTGATGTACTTCTTACAACAGTGCGCTCGTTAGAAGGAAAATTAAAGAATGGGTATCATGAATGGTAATCTGTATTGAGATTTCGTATTTATGAACAAATACTTAATTTTAGTGTTGTCTAAAATAGTTTGACCAAATTGTCTTAGTTGTTAAATAGTAATCTGTCATATCTATATCCATAGCCTAATTTGCAATTGTCGTAACTTCAAAATTATCACTTTAAATTTTTAGATGAAAAACATCTCAAAAAATCAAACATCATAACATCAAAAAATTGGTTTACATTATAATAGAAAACCAATTAATACCTGATTTTATGAATAATTTATTCAATTTGGAACTGTAGTGTGTTAATTTATTGTAAAAAAAAAAATGTGCGAATTAGGCCTTCAATATGATTTATTGATATTAGTGTTTTAGAAAACTACTTTTTTTAGTTATTGTTTAAATACTTAATACTAAATTGAAATATCTGTATTTCAGTTTTTTAAATTAAACATACCTTTTTTTTAGGAAAATCATAACAAAGTTAAACTTTCAACAGCTGATCTCATTGCTGCAAGGAAAAAAGAATATTTGCAAACAGATTTGAGCAAATGTAAACTGTACGATCAAGTTCAAGATAATTACAAAATTGTAAGAAAACATTAAGTTCACTACCGTGTTTTTATAAATAACTGTTGAACAAAATAACAAGGACATTGACGTTTAATCGTAGTTAGGATGTACATAATATAGTAGGTTAAATGTCAAAAATATTTTTTTATATCAAGCTTGCTTAACATATTGAAAAAGATTCAATTTTCTAATTAATTCAAAACGTTATGTTTGTACGCATGATGAGTTACTGTTTTAGTTTTTTATTACTGATCTTATTAAAATGTATGTAAATCTTTTTCAACTTAAAGTTCTTCATTTGATTTATTCTTAGGTACTGTGTAACAATGTTTAGTCTTATCTATCATACATTAGCTTAGCACATTTTGGAAAGAATAATTGGAAACTTTATGTATATCTGTTTAATAAATTTAGAAACATTTGATTGCGTCAATAAATTTTGAACATGAATATTAAAAAAATAAATAAATAGATAAAACTACATAGAATATTTGTTTTTGTTTTTATCAGAACAAATATTATTTTAAATGTCATTAATTATATAAGGAATAATTATAACAATTAACATAATCGAATTATTATAACAGGAGATATTGACAAAACCTAACACGTTTAATTTTGCCAAAGAAAACAATTTAAAACGTTTCAAATTTTATTATTTTAATTATAATTGATTGCAATTTAGTAGCATTATTAAATAAATTTACATATTTACTTGAAAAATTTAATAACATTTTTTCCGTCTAACAGTCGAGACAATGCATTAATCAAATTTGTCAAAAAACTGGTATTGTTTACGACGATAATTTCGCTGTACATTCATGTACTTGGGATGTAAATTATCCAGAAAATCCACAGCGCTACGATTCAATCATCAAAAGGTATGAACTTTGAAAATGGTTATTTGTTAAACATTTATCTAGTATCTATATTTTATTATTGTTTTATGTTGAAATAGATGTAAAGAATTAGGGTTAATAGAAAGGTGTGTACAAATAGAATGCCGTATGGCTTCAAATGGAGAATTATTATTGAAACACACACAAAAAATAATTGACCTATTAAAATCAACTGCGGGTTCCACAGATGCTGATAATTTAGAAAACCTATCATCTAAATTTGATGCTGTCTATATTCATCCTGTAAGTTTTAAATTTTTAACTGTACCAATATTTTTTTTTTATAAATTTCTGTTTTGCAGGCAACATATAAGCAGTCCCTGTATGCTACAGGAAGCTCGATAGAACTTTTAAGAGCAATCTGTGAACATAAAATTCAAAATGGAATGGCTTTTATTAGGTATATATATTTTATATATAAATATATAATACATTATAAAAAGTTGTTCAATATCATTAATATAGGCCACCTGGACATCATGCCATGAAATCAGAGTTTTGTGGTTATTGCTTTTTTAACAACGTTGCTATAGCTGTCGAATATTGTCTTCGTCTTTACTCGGTTGAAAAAATACTGATTGTTGATTGGGATGTTCACCACGGACAAGCAACTCAACAAATGTTCTATGACGATCCTAGGTATTTATGTAGTAATAATGTTTATATTAATTAATAGTTCAAAAAGTATCGTTTGTTGTTGTTTCAGAGTACTGTACTTTTCTATCCACCGTTATGAGAATGGACAATTTTGGCCCAATTTGCGAGAAAGTGATTGGGATTACACTGGCCAAGGTGATGGCCAGGGTTTCAATATAAATGTACCACTTAATACGACTGGAATGAAAGATTCTGACTATCTTGCTATTATAAATCACATTTTATTGCCTGTTGCATCCGAAGTATGTATAAATTTATTATTTTTTTTTGTAATACTCACTTTTACTCTTTAATAGAACTTTTAATATATTTTTTTTTTTAGTTTCAACCAGATGTCATAGTAATATCATCAGGATATGATGCTGCTCTAGGGTGTCCCGAAGTATGTTAATTTTTTAACTTAATTTACTTAACATGTCCCTCAGATTATTATGTTTATTATTTAGGGCGAAATGGAAGTAACTCCTGCGTGTTATGCACATATGATTAACGCTCTAATGGCCCATGCTTGCGGTAGGATTGCTGTTTTCTTGGAGGTGATCATGGAGTGATCAATGATCATTACAAATAATTTTATAAATTTTATTATTTTTAAGGGAGGATATTGCTTGAAATCGCTTGCAGAAGGTGCTGCTTTGACCCTTCGAGGATTACTCGGAGATCCGTGTCCTTTACTTGACAAGACTGTGAAACCTTGTGATAGGTGATTGTAATTTTCAATTAGAGATTTAGTTTCAAATTTTTAAGAATTTGTTGTAATTATTGTGAGATTTTAATTTTAGCGTTGTTGAAACAATACAAAATGTGATCTATGCACATCAGCGATTCTGGAAATGTTTCCAGAATGAATTTTTGATAAATCAATCGTACAAGCCAATATCAATGTATTCATATGACGAACAACCACCTAGTGTATTTCCTACTAGAAATTGTTACCCAACACAAGATATGTCCAAAATAGATGAATTTTCAGTTCTACATCATTTAATTTCAGGTTAGTAAGTATAGTATAGTAAGGACTTTTTGTAGAGCTACAAATTACAATGCAGATTGCAGTCTTAAAGCAAACATATTAATGAAACACCATCTTTTTATTTTTACTCGTAGAGACACGGTTACTAAATATAAAAAACAAATGTTGCATTGCATTTGATTTGATAATGGACCGAAAACATGAGAGCAGTGAAAGGTATTTTTTGTTGTGTACTACATTAAGATATTAATAAAATTCATACTTGTGTAATTGTTTATGCTGTCATTTTTAACTTGAATAATTTATTTTTTAAATGTTTTTGCTTACTGTTGCTTAACACAATTTGTTTGTATTTAAATATGTGTGTTTGTTTTTATTTAGTGGACATCCAGAATGTCCTGGTAGAATAAGTGCAATTTTGAACATGTTTAAAACATTCAATTTAACTTCGCGATTACTTGTTTTACCTGTATGTATATTTTTTTCTATAACTTGACTTAACATTAACCATTTTGTTAATACATTTTTATTTTTTATTTTATTTTAGTCAAGAGAGGCTATTGTAAATGAACTTCTGCTTGCTCATGATAAAGAATATGTAGATGATATATCGAAATTGAACATGCTGTCATCGGCGGAATTAACTGAAAAAGAAAACAGTTATGATTCAATCTATTTGACTCCTGATACTTATAAAGTGTCTACTCTGGCAACTGGCTGTTTATTGCAGGTTTGGCATTAGGTTTAAGACAAGTTTTAGTTTTACGAGTAATATAATAGTAAAATGTATTATACTAAAAACTGTTTATTTTTTGTTTGTGAATTTTAGGTTATTGATTCTGTTATGAGTAATGAAAGTGCATCTGGTGTAGCAGTGATACGACCACCAGGACATCACGCTGAAAAGGAACTTGCGTGTGGTTTTTGTATTTTTAATTCTGTTGCTGTAGGCGCAAACTACGCCTTACAGAAGTATGGCCTAAAAAGGTATATTATTACATTTTTAAATAATAATAATAATATATTTCATTTTCTGATTATCTGACTTTAAAAAATATTTTTTAATAAGAATTTTTATTTAGGATTTTAATATTAGATTGGGATATTCATTTTGGAAATGGAACAATGAGAGCATTTAGTTCCGACCCAAGAGTTTTGTATATATCTATTCATCGATACCAAAATGCCAAATTTTTCCCGTGCTCCGAAGAGGGTTCTCACAGAGTTGCTGGTTACGGCGAAGGCGAAGGGTTTACAATCAATATACCGTGGAATAAAGTATGACTGAAAATTAAAATACATATTTTATAATCGAACAACAATGAACAATGTTATAAAACATAGATATGTCAGTTCACAACAAATATTTTATTCTTTGTTTTGTTATACTAGTGTTGACGATTATAGAAATGGAGATACATATAACAGTTTTATGTTAGAATGTAACATAAAACCAATTAGGTTTATTATAAAGTTATAACTTTATTTTGAAAAATTATTATATTATGTCATTCAATTAAAATTTAAATTTTAGTTAAATGATTATGCTATATTAAAGAACCGCTCACTAAAACTAATAATAAACAACAATAATAATAAAACATTATTTTGAAACATTATCTTTATAGCTTCAAATTGAAGCAAAAATATTTAGTAAGTTCAAAACCTAGCATAGTAAGAGCATATTGAATTCGGAGTAGGCATAAGACTAGAAGTTATTATAACTAAAAGTGATATAGTGACTGTCAAATAACATTTTGATGCAAAATTGTGGATGGTAAAAACCTTAATATAAATCATGAAGTTTATAAATTGTTTCCCAAAAATAGTAACTCGTGTATCTTAATAACTCTTCAATGTGGACAATAATTGATTGTACATTTAAAATATATAATATTCAAAAATAGTAAGAAGAAAATTTAAAATTATTTTTAAATAAAAATTAAACTAAAAACTCTTACTTTTAAAGAAAATGTCTCTTACGTTTACTAAATCACCTTATAAAAATGAAAAAAAATTTTAAAAATTTTAATTTTAATACAAAAACATTTTAAATCACAAATCACAATAGATGAATGGATTCATCTGGTAACATAACTCAAATTTTATAATATTGTATTTGTAGTCTAAATTTTAAAATTTGTTTTCAGTTTTTTCTTTATAAAAAAAAAATACTAAAGATATGTATATAAGGCCACGCTAGATCAACTTTTAGTTTAATTTTCAGACCTCAAGCCCTAAAAAAGTAAAATAAAGAAATTACTACCCCTTTTGAGAAAAAAGGTTAATGTTCATGGTTTTCCTTGTATGTCTGTAATACTGTATTAAGTAAAAAATATCCCACACAAGTTTGGCAGTAATTCGACTATTTTTCGATGTTTCTGTAATTTTAAGATGAAAAATTTATACATTTTAGGGCGTTATTCTTGATTTTAAAGGAATACAATATTTCCTCAATAGACTCACATAGTCAAGCATTGATTTTTATGGACATAAAATGGGAGAAAACCAAATTAAAAAAGAATAATATTTCCGCTCTGCATTAAATCTAAAAACTACCATAGTAAAATGTAAATATTAGTAATTATGCATAAATCCATAAATTGTATAATATGTAGTAAACTTCTATGATCGTAAACCTTAATGATTTAAATTAATAAACAGTTCATAGTGAAATGACTTATTAAACATTTGTTTGACTGATATTATCTATTGGAAAGATTAATAAATATTAAATATGGGTTTATAGGCTGGTATGGGAGATGCTGAATATATTTCAGTAATGCAGAACTTAATTTTACCCGTGGCCTATGAATTCTGTCCTGAGCTTGTGTTAGTCTCAGCCGGTTTCGATGCTGCGATCGGAGATCCACTCGGAGGTAAATAAACTATTTTTGTTGGTGCCAACATTAAAAAGTATTAATTTTTTGTTATCAAATTTTTTTCTAGGTTGTAAAGTGACCCCTGAGTGTTTTGGTCATCTCACACATTGTTTGAAGTCTCTAGCTAGCGGCAAAGTAATATTAGCTTTAGAAGGAGGATACAACATAGATGCCGTTTCATATTGCATGACCATGTGTACGAAAGCTTTGCTCGGCGATCCATTACCATCTTTGCAATTGGAATTTCCTATTGGTAAAACTGCTCAAAACACAATGAAACGAGTCGTTAATATACACAAACACTATTGGGCATGTTTTAATTGTTTTAACTATGATAGAAGTAAATCATTGAAATATAATAACTAAAATATTATGTCTTTCGTTTTTGATCATAATTGAATATACTATGTCAGTTTTATCACCATTTACCGATTACCTTTGAGTTTGTAAATCATTAACATTATTGTTAACTACTACTTACTATTCATTATTCCATGTTTGTGTTATTCTATTGTATTTAGTATTAGTAGTTATTAAATTATTAATTAGTTATTAGGACTGTAAACAACTTTTTTTTTTATTAACAATTCAATTTGTACTGTTTTTTTGTTATTGTTATTTATTATTTTAAAATTATCATATTCTCATGTCATAACTATTTGACTCCTAGTTTTTAGGTATAATTTATTGAGCAGTTCTGTAAAATAATGAAAGGACATACAAATTCCATTAACGTCATTAGTTATTACAGTGCTTCATTTAAAATTATATACTATTGATTGATTAATATTAATTTATTTTATACTTCCACCTTCCAAAAATACAGGCTGAAATTTTCTATGGTGTGGTATTAGAGATTGCTTAATTATAAAAATTACAAATATTGGTAAAGTTGTCTGTATATTTTTTTTAGCTTTGGTTTCTTTTCTTAAATACAAATTAAAATAGTGTTGATAAAAATCTAAAACATATTTTACAGCAAGTAAATCAATGTGTGCAAAAGTCAGGTGGTGTGTTATTTTACATAAGCTTTACATATAGAGTATAGATAAAGGTTTTTTTTTTACTTTAAAACACTTTATTTTATAGAAAAAGTGAATTTTGTTTTAATCATAATCATATTGTGGAGGCTAAAATATATATACACAGAAGGCTTAGTCCTGCAATAGCCCTTATGTAAATGTCTACATTAAAAATACTGATAATTAGGTTAGACAGAATTGGTTATTGGGAATAAATAAATATAATGCGAACCAAGAAAACCGAAATTCTTGGTTCGCGTTACATTTACTGGAAATTAAAGTATTTCTAACAAATTATTTTTTTGTAACAGAAAAAGGTTTTTTTACCTATAAACACTCGAAAAACGAATGAAATTACATAATAATAAGGAGGCTGCCTTGATAGTTGACTACCATCAGGGACGTATTTACGCTAGGGCTAACCAGGGCTGTAGCCCTGGGAGGCAAAAATTTGAGTAATAATTTGGTGGTTCAAAAAAAATTATGTACAATATAATGGATTACTTTTATTTTTCTATCAAACAATAATTTATTTCCAATGGAAATAATACTTAATTATTTTTGATAGTCGTGAATCATTAAAAGTGAATACCTACTTAATTATTATAGATAAACTCGATGCTGAATCGGAAAAAACCTTTATTTTTTTAAAATCTGTTATCACTCCTAAAATAGAGGTTTTTAAAGTTATTTTTCACGAAGTATCGAATTCTACAAGTTATAAATATCTGAAATTTTTATCATAAAATCAGAAACTCAAATCAAATCTTTTTGTCTAATAACGAAATAGGCCGAGATTTATTTCTAATTTTTTTAGCAATGACATTTTTTGTTCAGTTTGAAAAAATAAAATTTTCAGTTTTTTTATTTAAACAAATATATATATAAATCTCGGCCCATTTTCGTTATTAGACAAAAATATTTGATTTGAGTTTCTGATTTTAAGATATCAATTTCAGAATTTTAAAACTGGTCGAAATCGATTTTTGTGAAAAATAACTTTAAAAACCTTTATTTTAGACGTAAATATGAGTGATAAATAAAAATAAAAATAAAGGTCTTATATAAGACAAAAAGAAGTTTAGATGAAGTTTGTGCGACAAAAATTGTTTTGCTCCCCCCCCCCCATCTTCAGAACGCGTATAAAACCGCTACAGTGGAGATGGGGTGGCAAAAACTATTAGCCCTGGGCCATAAAAACTTGAAATACATACCAGTTAAGTCAGTACAAACTGTAGAAAAAAATGTCATTGTACAGTCAAATAATAACACTTGTGGCCGTTTTCGACAGTTAAGCTCAAAAAAGAAGTAGTTCAACAATATTAAAACTATAGACTGAACTTAAATGTTAGGCTTAACTGGTAAGAAATAACTTTTAAGTATAAATTTATAATATTGTAAATCGATTTTAATTTTTGATTTGACTTATAGTCAAAATATTATACAAACATTACATAAATCTGCTACTATACTGTTTATAGTAAATACTTACTTCTTATTACTATTTACTAGTAATATTAAAAGTTATAAGTTATAATATCAATAATCGGTAGTAATATCTCAGAATAGACCAAATATAATTATTAGTATTTAGTCTTTTGTGATTTTGTATAATATTCATTATTATGTACATTGTACATCGACCTAGTACTTGGTAGGAAGTTTTGTATTTGGAACAAGTGTTTCATTATGGCGACGGTCGTTAGTTAATTAATTTAAAACGATTTAGGATAATATAAAACAAATTTTAGCTGATAAAATAAACTTGTTTTAAATAATTTAAATCTTCCATGTAACTTTTTCGAATTAAATTTCAAAATTGATTTCACTTAAATTTATTTAGAATTTTTATACTATGGTGCTACTGTAGTTTTCCTCACAGCGTCTATATGATAAGCGATAAGCCGAAAGCACATGGTTATATTATTTGATAACAATATACAATATAAAAAAAAAAGATACTGAATTGATACTTTGTTTGAATTATTTACTTGTGGAGAAATGTTTATTTATTTTTGATACTACTAATTTAAAGTTATACTTTTTTATTTCCAATATAATAATATATCTTATCCACTATGTCTTGGAATTTCGACGTTATTGTTGGACACAGTAATGGAACTCTAAAAGGTAATTCTTCACAATTTTTCATAGTTTATATTTTAATATGAATGAGTTAAAGCTTCTATACATTAAAATATTGTTAATAATATTCAGATGCATCCATGTCTTTGATTTGTGGCTGTCGCCAATAGTTCCACTAGTATTAATAGTTGCGGCAGTTAAACGGTGACATCACCCTGAAGATGGACTCAGCAATGAGTCCAAAACATCAGCAACAAATTAAAGACATGGATGCATCCAAAGATTATCAAATTTAGGTTTAAAATTAATTTCTAACCTATTTGTAAGTACGTTGTTAATGTAAATATTACCCTAAATGAGATATCTAATTTTTATAAATATTACTGTTTTTTGTTTTTTCCTACGGTTTGCCCTATCAATCAATAGTAGCCTAATTAAAAAAGAAATTGTTAAAATTTCAGATCCCTAGATCAACTCTAAGTACTTCCTTATAATTAATTTTTTACGTTTGATTAATATGGGAAATTGGTTTTTTATTACTAGAAAACTAATCAACATTTTTTGGATTCAAAAAAGAATCTCTAAGCTAAAATATTACACATGAATTTAGTTTTTTGATATTATTAATAAGGTATCAAATTATTAGTTTTATCAGTTGCAATGGGCTGTAACTTAACTCTAGTGAGTGATTATGAAGTGTCATATTTTCAACAATTACTTGTTTTACAGGAGTTGAACTAACAAAAAAAAGAAAACAAGACAGTCTCCTATGTTTTAAATATACCAAATTAATAGATGCGACACAAATCAATAGCATTACGTCTTTAAACTACAGTGTAGACTTAAATGAAATTCTTATTGGTTCAAAAGGCACTATACAAACTTTTGACATAGAAAATAAAGTGGTTAATAAAGAATATACCATTGAAGAGCCGGGAACCATTGTTGGTGTTTTCAAAGAACAAAAGTATGCATAGTTGATGACATAAATATTCATATATTCAGTTTTCTGATGTTTTGGATTATTAGCAAACGAGTATATTTAGTATATATGTTACAGCAACGAGGTAATATACTTATGATGATGATGTGCTCTGCAATAATTAGTCCGTAACATCAGCAAGAAACTGAATTTGTGGATACATCTATAAATAAATTAGATATCTATGATATTGTTAACATATTTAACCACAACCAAATTATCTTTTGTTTGTGATATGTAAGTTTTCTATTATATTTTATCCATTAGTGCTTTGGTCACTGGAATCGATAACGGTAAAGTGGTTGTTCAATGTTTTGATAATGCCAAAAAGAATATTTCAAAGAGCATTAATACTGGTTCAAATATATCCTGTTTAAAACAAGCTCATACATCGAATAAGTTTGCTACTGGAGGAAACGAAAACCCTTTAAAATTATGGGATTTAGAAACGGGTAAAGTGGACTTTATTGCCAAAAGTGTGAGTACCTATTATGTTATAATAAAGTGTTAGTATATAATATGTTATTCAGCAGGTCTAAAATATCAGTAATTGGTCAGTTTCATATTATTTAATGTTTTAACTTTACACTTTAGACTTAAAATCATAAAATATTGATTTATATTTGTATTTTATAAATAAAAATCACACATTCACACCAATGTTAAAACTTGTATTTTGTTTTCAGCCAAAACCGGATATGCTTCAATTAAAACAGCCATGTTATGTATCCGATGTAGGATTTTTCAACAACAATAAAATTGCAGTATCTCATAGACATGGAGTGGTGAGAATACTTTTAGTTTTTTGGTTTTTTCAACTGTTAAATTATACAAATTTTCATTGATTCATAAATGTTATTTAATTTGTTTTTTAAACAATGTACTTAAAGTAGATATACTAAATAAATAATTCATACTACTTTATTTATTGTTAAATCTTAGGTTGATTTACACGACCCTTTGTCGAGTCAAAGACGACCTGTGGCTACGTGTAAAGCAGAAAAAAATGGTTTTGTTAGTTTGACAACTATTCCAGATTATAGTGATTAGTAAGTATTCTTTAATTTATATTCAAAAAAGTTAAAATTATTATGACTAGACACTTTTAAACAAATTATCAAACATTTTCATTATATTGTTCGATTTTAATAATTTTAATTATCGTTTTAGTGAAGTCATCGTAGGATCGTCTAAAGGATCAATTTTCCATTATGATTTCCGCGGTAAATCTGCGTTGCCAGTCAAAACATTCAGAGGTTGTACTGGATCAGTTAGGTCGGTTTCCTGTATTACAAGTTCCGATAAGTTATATGTAATGAGCATAAGTTTGGACTGTCATCTTAGAATGCACAATTTTTCCACTGGCGATCTTACTGTACAGGTAAAATAAAATCATTCAGTTTGTATTAAAATATAATTTTATTTCATAAATTATTTATTTATATTAAATAATACATTTTTTTGTATTGTTAGTTGTTTTAACACAAGGTAGACTGTGATACTCGTAACATTAATGTTTTGTAATTCATTACTCTCTTTGTAAATTTAATTGCAAATAATTTTATTTAAATATTTATTTAATAATTTATTTATTTATTTATTTAAATAGATGATTAATCAGTTATTATTATCATTATTGCCATTTGCTTTTTAAAAGTTTTATTTTTAAATCGAACATTCATAATTATTTTTAGATTGCAAATAAAGATTTTGAATGACATTTTTTTTAGTAAGAATAATTAGAATAATTTAAAATGTCTTTCAGTTCTACATAAAAACAAATTATATCTCAATAATTTAACACATTGATAAGAAATACTAAAATTACTATCCATTTTGTTTTGTTTTAGGATTATATTGTTGCTAAGCCATCGACGTTATTAGTGAAGCCTGATGTAAATGCATGACAGTTTATGAGTAACTACTATTGATGATTAAATAAAAAAAGTGTCTTTGTTAAAGGAACTGTGTATTTTTTTTTAATGTGATAAAATAATATAATAAAATGAATAACAACTACCTATACGGGCTATAAAATATTAGTGTACACAGGAAATATACATTCAATCTGCAGTTCATCCTTGAAATTAGAAACAGTTTTAAAACGCCACGTACAGGGATGTTAGAACAAATAATTATTTTATTGATTTCTTGTCATTAAATAGAATAATAATTCGACTAATTTGAAACTGCAACTATTATTGATGGGTGCTTTTTAGCGTTTAATACGATTTTTGGACTAGGAGATTTATCAGGTATACCTTTAATTCCTATGAGGTATTTAGTGCATTGTAAAAAAAACAATTTAAATCATTCAAATTGTTCCGATTGTAACTGATAAAAAGAATTCTACAATGGGCGCTATCAAAAAGGAACTGATAAATAGGAAAAAAATTGTTTGGTGAACATAATTTTGCGTAACAAGGAATTTTGGTTAAAACAAATATCATGTACAGGATTTAAGAAAAACATTGAGGTCTATAAAAATGATGTTAAGGAATTGTTAGAAGTGAGCTCGCTTTGTAGCATTGTTACAACAAAACAGCATGAGATAGCAAAGGTTAGGGTTTGGTTTCCTTTTTGTACTTTTTATTTAGTTATAACAAAGGCAAAGCGAAAAACACTAGTAGCTCTTCCGAAAGCTTTCTAACTAGAAGCCAAAAAAAAAAAATCTTTTTCATACACCAAAATAAGTACAATCCAAACATAAAAAGAAAAAATGAAGAACTTGGTATGGAAGAAGTCCGGTTGGAACAGTTGTGCATTGTTCGGTTATAATATTGAACCATACCAGTATATTATAATGCGTTTTCCGTATGGCAGACATGTGACACCCTGTACACGTTTAAGTACCTATATATGTATTATGACGGCCTCGTTGTCATGCAAAATCAACATCGACTCGCCCCGGCTATCAGTCCGTTGGTCGTTGGTTTTTAAGACCACGAAAAAATAATAACAATAAAGTAGGAAATGTCGCCTGTTCGCTGTGGTCGAGCGCAGCTATTGTTGATGTTGTGCTCGGCCGTGTTCTCTGGCCAGACATTTCGGTTTTGCGGCAACGAGTGCAACGACGGCGGATGTGGCGTGTGGGACGAAAAGGGCAAACTCGAGAGGTGCGATTGCGATATACCAAACGCTTTACAGCGCCCACGCGCCGGTGATCGATGCGAGCAGTACGAGGACGCGTGCAAAAAGATGACGACCAACCTGTGCAAAAACCACGGCCAGTGCTTGTCGGTTTTGGGTCAGCCCACGTGCAAATGCCCGGCCTTGTTTGGAGGCGATTTTTGCCAGTATCCGCACGGTAACCGTCCACTTGGCCATGTCGAATAACCCAACATCCGTTCGATGTTCGATTTGAGCCTTGAACGACCGTTTAACGTTTTATTAATCATTATTGGGGGGTCAACAAAAAGGTATGTCAGCACGGCCTATGTATACAATATGTTTTAAAGTAGGCGATTCTGTATTAGGCGAACTTATCGTCCAGATCAGACTTTATTGTAACTTGTAAGGATTTTTTCCAACAGCTGCACATATATATTTTTGTAAGCCGATCAGTACGAGGACTAGCATACCTAATATTGATAGTCTTGTTAAATTATCAACATATTTTTTTTGCACTTTTTGAAGAAAATCAAATAATATATTACGCAATTAAAAATATTTTAATCTTAAAACAAAAAAATAATTATAATAAACAGAAGTGAATATTACCACATTGTAAAATAAATTTTCAAGAGTAATGCGTTAATATATATTTTTTAATTATTAATCATTATTTTAACTAACTAATTTGGGTAAAATGATTTTACTATTAGCTTATGTAAATTTTATTAAAAATAATTAACTAAGTTAAGTTATAAACTGTTTGAAATAAACTTAAGTTTAAGAGCTGTAAGGTGAGAAATATTTGCTTGAACTTTTTTTTACTGACGAAATTTGATGGTGGCTTTTTGCATAATATGTCAAATGTTGGGTACTGTATCCAACAGTAGGACTTATCTTAAATTTGTTTAGAAAACCTTTTTGCGATAACAATTTCAAGTTTTTACACCATATTACCGCAAGAAACATTAGTTACCAGTAACCAGCTTACGTTGCAGTGTAAACTAAGCCATTGTCATCTGTCACTGTGACTTGTTTGTAGACTGATGTCAGCGAAAAGGATCAGGATGACTTCCGATTCACCGGACTGATCGTCCCTGGTATCGCCATGTAACAATAAGCGCAACTAGACCTACATTTTAGGGGGTGCTAAAATTATGACTAAACATAATTTTTATTTTCAAAACAATAGATATAAAAAAAAATATTTATAAGCAAAAATATTGTTAAATAACAAATTTAAGCAGCGTATGTGCATTATTAAAAATTTATGCGTACGAATCAAGGATTGTGGTTTCATTTTTTTTTTTTGGGTGGAGACTAATTTTGAGTCTGGGGGAGCTTATGTCTCCCTAGGTGTGCCTATGCGTGTAACCGTAAATTTTTGTTTTGTTTTAGCGACTGACAAGTCGTATCCAAAAAAATGGAGGTTTTACCACCGCACTAAAGTCAGACCCGGTGAGACAATACGGTTGATGTTCGTCATGGACATAACGGTCAAGAAGAGTTTCTCCCTTACCTTGAAGTTACCGGCAGTGAACAAATTTGATTCTCACACATTGAACTACGAAACGGACATTAAATCCGCCAAATATGTGTACCACGATTGCATAACTTTATTAGATTCCGACCACTTTAAAGTCTACTACCGCATGTGCGATGACATCAAAAATAACTATGGTAAACGCACGCTCATAGGTCATAAACGACGGCGTATGCGATAAGTAGGAAAGACGTGTAGATTTGGCCTCTAAACGAAAGATTTGGCGGTGGACGATAAGTGGGTGGAATGAGGTTGCCGATAGAGGTCACATTAACTACTTAAAGTGCAGTACAAACAAATAAAGTAAAAAAAGATCTTTAACCTAACTTTCCAGCTAGTAGATTATAGAGAAAAGTGTTGAGTGTTAGATCTTGTTTAATCGGTTAAAGTATATTGTTTATATTGACTCCCGGGTTTTTGTAAATGATCTAGTTTATTAAATCCAATCACTATTTATTTTAATAAATAATTTACTTAAATAATAATTAAAATCCATAGGATTATGTTAACATATTATAAATTTTGATTAAATAGGTAACTCGGACGTTATTGTCTTCAGCGTTCCAATTTATTTACCAAAAACTAATATGGACAGAACAAACGTCTACTTCAGTGGCGCAAAAGACAATGGCAGAATGGGTGGTCTATATAGAAATGTATTAACTGGTACCTATGCAAATCAAGATGCACTATTCAACACCAATTTAAAACATCTTGTTGTCGACGATGAGTATTCCTACTGTTTACCGTTTATTGACCCCGGTGAACATTGGCAAGTGTTATATTTATAAAATAGATATACAGCTTGATTTAGTTGATTTGCATTGCCTATTTTTAACCATCTGATAAACTTGAGTTCTCTTGGAAATTTAAATTTAAAATTCATTTACCAGTAAGTAATTTTTATTTTTCTCTTTCCTATGCAAAATTAAAACATATTACAAAAACTGAGACTTGAGATTTAAGAAGTAGGCTGATGTTTAGTCGGTATCATCAAATTATAATGTTATTAAAGTGCTATCTGTCTTGCTTATATCGAATTAAAATCATAGTTTGACTAAATTCAATAAATAAATTAAAGTACCCTAAAATAATTAAAAACTGATTTGTTTAGTACGTTTAACAAGCAAGGGGAACAGATGCTTTTATCCCGAGGAGAAGATACAGAAATAAAAATAGTCATCACCCCTGATGTTGAGTTGTGCAAGTTTACTCTTGACTACACTTTCAATTGGGTAGTTAATATTTCTTACCAAAAAGCAGGTACATACAGTTATTATTTATTATTACACATACACATAGGTACCTAAGTAAATTCACTAAGAAAAAAACACTTAGCTTTAGTCAAATATATTTATAGTATTGTTGTAATTTGAATACCGGTAATAGGCCATAATCATTTGAACTTGTGGGGCAAGGGCGCTAGCAGGTGAAAATTCCGAGGGAGACCGCCTATGATTTTGCAGAATTTAAGATATTGGATATAATTTTATTTAACTTGCAGAAAAACTAGAGTGGAATTGTCCCCCCCCCCTGCCCCTCCCTGCGGGCACTCTTGATAAGGGGGTTAGAGAGTATATTATAACGACTAGTCCGCTGAGCTTCGTACGAATTTTACTGAAAAACTATTACCATTTTGTGTTCCACTTAGATTTAGATCCATTTAGCTTTAAATTCGATCACCACATAGCAAGCAAGCAAGACCTTTTCATTCCGAAATATACGTTGCCGCTGTTGCGTGGTTATAAAAGCCTGATGACAGCAGTGATTGAGCTCAACGTCAACGACGTCAACAAGATTTTGACCAAACGTCAAGTACCCAATCATTACATGGTTCGTATGGGTACGGACAACGGCGACGCGTTATAAATTTATGTTAACAGAGTGTCCAATTGCAGTGTATGTTCGAATATTCTCTGGTAGATCTTCAAGCAGAAATCATTGGCAGTCCTGAGATAGTCGTCAATGTAAACCATTTAGTGACGTTAGACGCATCCTTGTCGCACAACCCGAACGAGCCCAACGATCAGCAACACCACATAGAATACGTATGGCGCTGTAACGTCAAAAGTGATCATCGCAATTGTAATACTTACATTACTAAAGGTAATTGTGTACACGTTGAGGTTCCAAAACGGAGTCGTTTACAATAACGATTGTGTGTGTAGATCCGATTCGAACTTTGACTGCGCCTTTGGATCTTAAGTCGCAGTATACATTCGATTTAGTTATGCGACCGGACAGTCATTATAAAGCAACGGTCGGTGAACCGAAAGAAGCAAAAGCGAGCATTAAAGTGATACCGCGTTCGTTTGATTTCACTATGTCAATTAAGTACGTGAAAATCAACCAGCTCAAGGCGATAATTACGTTTGGGTCCGGTCTATTTATAATAACGTTGCAACACAAAACTATATGGAACTTAAAATACGACATAAAAAAAATAAGAATCCCCCTTTAAAATTGAATAGCCGCTTTACAATACCCGTGGCTACTTAATCTTCCAGTAAAAAAAAACTCGACAATACCTATTTAATACCAATTAAACATTTCCCATTAAATATGTGAACAAACTGAGCACAAGCGATATTGTAAAAAATCCGGACTTAGAAATATTATTTTTTATTATTTTTTTTTTTAACCTGAAATATAAAATTTGTATTATTAACATCCAGTACAATATTGTTAGGTGTATAAAAAATTGCGAAATCGTTTCGAGTTCATTGGATATTCTGTACCTTGTTGTAGAGACGGGCTGCAAGAAATGTACGTTTGAGTGGTCTTATAAAGAAAAAGCCCAGTCTGTTTTCAGCTCAGCCTCTTCGATCAGCACTCCAAAAACACCATCGTACGTCCTTATCGTGAAAAAAAATTCGCTAGACTTTCAAAAGACGTACACATTCAAAGCTACAGGTTAAGCAGAACAATTTCATAGATTAAACATACATAATTCTACTAGACTGTATATTTTGTTAATAACCTTAAGTTGATCGAATAAACCGATCAAATATTTGGTTTAAGACGACAAGAGAACATAATAACACTTAAACGAGGATTTTATGATAGAGGAATGAAGTATAAAAACGTATAGTAAAGTTCCGGTTTAGAGATAATAAATTGTAGGAATGACAGAAAATTATTTAGATGATTTAGATACGCTGAATGGAGGAAGAATATCTGTACCAAAGTTGATGGATATTACTAAGATGATAGTAGTACGTGAGTAGGTGCGAGTAGATATGATTTTAACTATTTCTTATATCACTATTTCCTACCCATAACCTATAAAGTCAAAAGCAAAATGTTCCATCTTGGTACTCCGTTTAGAAACGAAAACATCGTTAGCCTGTTTCACGACAATCAAAACGGCTGGAAGACCAGAGTTGGGCGAATGTCATTTGAACACGATCAAAATAACCGCTGGCGAGTCTCTGTGCAATATAGACTGTTTGGGTTTTCGAGACGAATACGGTCATTTTTCGTTACAATACGATTGCTATCAGTCATATGACGGAGACCAGAGCGGACTCGGTAACATGGAAAAAAGTGTATAACCGGATCGTGTTTAGATGAACAAAATTTCACTATATTGTTTAACAAAATCAACTATACTCTATACAATAGAAGAGCGGTAATGCGCAGAAACCAAAACGCTTCACTCAGGATCCAGGAGTAATGCGTTTAGGTTTTTGCGCAGTACCGCTGTTATATGGGATAGAGTATAATAATGTGTTCACGAGACTTGATTGGTCAATTAGTGTAATTTGTCATATTATATAATCCATCTAATCGCGAAAGGTTTTCTAATACACCAGAAGTGTTAATAACAAAGTGAATAATAATAATTGTTGTCGGTTGATAACAAAATGCAGGAGTACTTCTGGGCGATATTAAAGACAGCAAGGTCAGACTGTCATCCACGGGCTCTTTGACTATAAGAGCGGTCAACAAACATGGGATTTACGTAGATCACAGAATTACCGTTCAAGTAGGCAATTGTGATTACAATACGCCAATCGTTTCGTTAATGCAAATAAAATCTGACCGCAGGTAACCAAAGGAAACAAAGAGAATTTGGCCGACGGATTTAAAAAATTGAAAATAGAAGCGTTGACTACATCAGGTAAAGATCACTTAAAGCGACGAAAAATAGTTGTTGTTATAGTTTTAATTGTTTTTCAACCTAATAGAAATAGTACAAATGGTTTCTTTCATGAGCGATATGCTGCTGGAAAACAATATTCCAGATAAATTCACAGCGTTGCTGAAAACGATACAAAGAGTTAGTTAAAGTATACAATGGTGCTCGCTTTAAGACGGGTTTGAAAGTGTGTAGAACGCATTGGTATTCTTTGGGATTTGTATTCAGGTATCGTCTGAAGGATGTATGGTTTGCATTGAACAGTCGGCGCTGGTCCTGCACAAAGTCGCACACGCTTGTTCTAAAGTCAATAATGGCCGTATGAAGCCGGTAGATCTACGAGAGATGTCAGCTAGTCTATTGCAAACTGCCAATGATCTGTTCAATTTTTTGAAAACGTCTAATAAAAAAACTAGAACGACCGAAGTGGAACGCATCGAGCGTACACTGCAGTGAGTTAGCTGTTTCCACTGAAACCATATTGTTAACATGTTATATTGTTTATCTAATGGGTTGCCAGGACAATACATTGATTTTTAAAGGTCTCGAGGGTTTCACCTCGGCTCTCGATTTCCCGATATCAGTAGAAGGAGGGGAGGTAATTTTTTAGTATAAACGAGAAGAAAAAAATATATAGCCTGAATAATCATGCCTCTAGCGAATCTTATAATTGTGTATTGTAATATTATTTAGATGTTTAAAGAACGTCGTCGACATTATAATCAATAATGAAAATTCGAAAGGCAAAAAAGGAGACGAGCAGCATCTTCATCGGTATTACTGGACGTCTCTGCAAAACGTAAAATATATTAAACGCTATGAGGAATAAACAGATTTAATGCAATTTCTCCTAACAATATCGAGCATAGTTTTTTTAGTAACATAAGGTAACAAGCAGTATATAAAAAAATAGAGGAAATGTCATTACAATTTAAAATGTTAAATATGTTTTGTAAGAATATTTTAGGTATTTGAGAGAAATCCTTATGTTATATTCATTGGCTAGTGAACTTTAAACATGACACTTGATGTAATTTAGTTTTATTATTTCTTTTTACCTAAAAATGTACAAGTAGAATTTTGTTAACGAATATAATAAACTTTCCAATAGACTTCCACCTAATAAGTTTATTTTTCTCTTAAATTAAGTTTATACTTTGTTTCAAAACATATACATGAAACTAAATAATGACATGTAGTTTTTTATCGTTCTCATTTTACTTGATGCTTTTTATTAGTATTTTAATTTGACGGTGTCTATAGTTAGCCGATATGACGCAAAATGTCGAAGATACTTTAAAGTTTTTCGGCGAATCTATCACATTACATCATTTTCTCTATGAAAATGAAAAGCGTTATGAAAGTACGGAATCAAGATTATGGGCTGATGTAAGTAAAGAAACCACCAAGTTAACTAATTTCGAATATTTTCAAATACGATGCGCATACCACAGGTGTTTAATGCTGAATCTCTCGAAAACGGTATCGACTTAATCAATGAAAAATTAGCCGCCGAGTTGTTTTTGAAAAGTAATACATGGGGCGTTAAGATATTCGAACTAAATAGGGATTTAACCATTTGGGCTAATGAGGATCGCGGAATGGTATCGACCATCAAGTACGCTGCACTGTCGGGTCACGGAGAGTTCATTAAAAAGGAATATATGGGTCTCATCCGACATTTAGACTCTCCGGCTTCCATACATTTTAACTTGACAGGATCTCTCAATGACACGCTGGTTGAGCACACGATTCGAGTACCGACAGCAGGGTCCAAACAAATATTATTTGACAAAGCAGTGCGGGTCTTTAGAGTGGATATGAAAGAAATTGGATCGTTCGTTTTGAAAATAGAAACGTCAACGAAAGACTTGCTTGTTCGTGATGTCTTAATTATAATGTTTTTTTTAACACTCACGTGTATTAATTTCGCAAGCAGATCACTTGGTTGAGAAGCAAAAGACCCGACTTCGAAACAATGAGCGACTATCGTTACGTGAGGAGTATATCTGCAGGTAAAACCCACAAGATGTCGTTTAAAACTGCCAAAGAACACCTGAACGATGTACACTACCTAGGCGTGTTTGTAAATACTGTGAGTCTTGATAATTTCTCATTAAATCAACTCATCAATAAAATACAGTTGAATTTCAATGAGAGATTTCAATTTGAGAAATATAATGAGGTTACTAATTAAATATGAGTATATTGATGATAAAAAAAAAAAAAAATTAATACAAAACTGTATGAACAGCTAATAATGAAGCAAAAACTATTACTTTCAAGTAATTGTTTGTATTGAACTGAACAAAAAAGTTGATTGACTCCCAAAAAGGGATATAAAAATGAAGAGGTGTATGATAGTGTTCATTTTTCTCTTTTGAAAATTCAGTGAATAGGACATGCATAGTGAAATGGCCGTTAAGTCATTTTTAAAAGTATGAATAATATTTTTATTTCGATTAGACTAAGGTAAACCGGTCAACCGAAGTGATATTCCGTATGAGCATGGTGTGTATGCGGTGCTTACGTTGGTCCGATGGCGTGTGGTCTCCCGAAGGAATGGAAGTCGGTCCACAAAGTGACGTTAAAGGACATATGCATTGCCTCACCCGTCATTTGTCCATGTTCAGCAGTGAAATATTTGTTATGCCGATCATTCCGAATCCGGTCGAAGATTTCTATCTATTCTCGACCATCTCCGAGAATATGGTGTGTCTTGTGCTAATTGTTGTGCTCTTTACCATTTACGCCGTGTTGATGATTTTCTCTAGAATCTGGGACGTGACGGATATCTACAGGGTATAACGATTCTGTCAACTAATTTCTGAATTACCAGTGCTATATAAAACTAATGGCAAAACGTTTTAGGCTAGAATAACCGTACTAAACGACAATTATCCGGAAGAAGATGAAGTATATCTGGTGGTTGTGTACACGGGTCACCGGCCTGGATCAGGGACTACGGCAAACGTGTGCATCGAATTGCAGGGAAGTAAATACAGCAGCCGAGTAAGTAGATTCCGTGTAGCCTTTGATATCTAGTTTTATCTATTTGATAAACAACTATACATTTCTATTTAAAATCGCAAATATAAGGTTGTAATTAACTTTTACATCAATTACGAGTAATTCTTCTTTTTTTAGATAGTCGCCTACCCAAAAAAAGAAAATGCCTAAAAGTCATAACTGAGGGCAGGCGCGGATCCAGCTTGCGTTAACGGGAGGGGCGGTTTAGTAATGCATTTATAATTATATATATACAACGTATCCAATAAGACATTAGGACCTATTGATGTATTGAACCCTGCGGTCAATATGAACAGCACGGGTTGTGCAGCTAGTGATAGGTACAAACTACAAGATAATATTTGTAGACAAAACAATATAAAATCAGATTCTATTTTTGACAAAAAAAAAAAAGAAGACACATGGCGGTCCTCGG